>NC_085136.1:305819160-305988247 GCF_035046485.1 Aedes albopictus
AGTGAAAATGAACCAATATTGGCAATCAAGTTGAGATTTGTTGAGAATTTTGTCAAAAACTTCGTGCTTTGTGTTTGTATGTTCTTCGGAAAGGCGAAATGTGAAATATTTGCTCAGCGTTGCATTGGCTGCGCTTAAAAACTGCAACTAATTTTTAAATGATTCAAGATTACATTTTTAACAAACTTTTATTTGATTCGTACCACTTATAAATAACTGTAAGCTGGCGTCGTGACTTAGCTGAAATACCGAAATATTTCGGAGTTGCGATTTCGATTCGAATCTTACCAGAACGGATTGTTCTTTTTGTGTTCAATACTGTGAAGTTGATCAGCATTTTTTTTTATTTTGATTTCTTAATGAATTTAACGAGTTATTTCCAATAATCGTTCAAAAACTTCGATTCGTCTTAAAGTACTTCGCGGGCCGCATCTTAAGGCTTGGAGGGCCGCATGCGGCCCGCGGGCCGCAGGATGAGCACCACTGGCTTAGGCGATAAACATTGATTGTAAACATAAAAAAATCTTTGGTTTGTACTGCCGTTGATGTAGGTATTGGTAAAACGTATGAAACAGAATGTCAAAACATGCGCACCGCAGTGGTGTTGGCAATGATTGAGGGGTTCGGCAGTCAGGTCGAATTCCGGACGACCGTTGCATTTTCTCCAACAAAGATGCCAGATGTTTACGGGCGTATCCGCTTTCGAACGTATTTGGTTCGTTCGAATCCATAGCCCATTTGATTTTGCTGGTGTAAACGGAAATGCGGACCATTTCAAGCCAAACATGTCTAAACGTCCTATCTGCAAAAGAGAGACTCTCTTTGGTTTCCCTCTCTTTCGTTAATATCTCAGTTGTTTATTTGTATTATGATTGTCTCCTTGCATTGAACGATGGTCAAAACAATCGTCTTTTGATTTGTATTGCAAAATTTTTTGAAAAGCGTACCATTACATGGCAATAACTGACAGAGAAAGTGAACAAAGAGAGCCTCTCAAATGCAGATAGGACCTATTGAAATGTTTGGCCTGATTTACGTTCGACAGTGGATTTGATCGAAAACAAGAATGAGGGTGAATATCAGGCAATTGCAATGATAGCAATTGCAATCAGGCAATGTAGACATTCCCGTGGATAACGATGATGTTAGTGCGGATTATAGCTAAAGCACAGAGAAACAGACGTTGCTCTTGGTACAAATTTCAGTTGAAAACAACGTCACGAAAACCAATCCGCCCAACACTAATGTTGTGCTTGGCCGAGCAACCACTAGATAGCGGTAGTGAGCAAACGTCAAACAGGAGCAAAAACAAAGTGAGCGCAGCGAGTGACTAATCGACCAACTACCAAGTATTTGAATCCACCGTTAACCCTTTCCTTCCCACGACTTTGAACGACTATTTCTATGCCAAGAAAGCGTTTCCGAAAAAAGTGCTTGAACAAAAGTTATTGCAAATAGGTCAAATTTTTCGAGATCAACGAAAACAATTTTAGTTGTAAATCAATAACTCCACTATTGAAACAAGTAGTTGGGAGTTGGGTTTACCTAATGGGATAAAAATCGTATTCTAAAAACTATTGCATCATATTCATCTGATTTCGTTTGTCTCGAGTTCGTCGAAAATCAATGGTGCTCTAGAGCAACCATGGGAAGTAGAGGGTTAAAAGGGTAATCGATGGAATGCGAGTAGAGTGTGACGTCTGTTTCTCTGTGGCTAAAGCTACATTAGTGCGTGCGAAACTTAGCAAATGTGGGTGGCAGACATATCGACAACTGTCATTGAATTTAATTTCTACAATAGAACTTCTCACGAAATGTTACTGCTTTTAAGATTTTTAGCTCAGGGCTAGTTTTTTTTTCTCGGGAACTACAGCTGTACCATGAAACCCTACTTATTTGACAATGATTGTTGTCGAATTACCGGGGTAAACTTTCAATTCGACAAACTTGTCACCCTACACCTTCTTGTTCATTGAAATTTGTCAACTCTTTTTTTTTGTTTTGATTTTCGGATTTGTTATTTAACATAAATCCATCAGATCAGTGACTAAGGTTTAAATACCCCAGCCCTGAGCTATACATGGTATATCACTGTGATATTACAAATGAAAAAGTGTCGACTAAGCGGGGTAAGACCGTACGGTCTAGTCCAAGGACTCGGCAGTGAGACTTGACCCCAGATCCTAGGCGTCACGTGTATTAACCATCACACTACTTTAAAGTGCTGTAACTTTTAATCTCTTTGAACCAACCCTAGTAACACATAACATAAGTGGAACTCCATATTCAAAGCGAAGGTGAAAGTTGCACCCTTTTTCCAGCACGCGATACTGGTATAACACAGTGCTGGTAACCTTATTTGCTGTTTTGTTTTGATTTTACTTTCCATTTCAGCTCGTTCCATTGACTTTTGAACCATTTTTGGTATAAACGATGTGCAGATTAACGGGGGTCAAATTCAAAAGTGTTCATATAAGATCCGGTCAAACCAACGGGGGTAGATGGTAGTATAGAAGGCATCGAACTGTCTCTGATATTGGTAAACAAAAAAACATCTGATCCAAGCAGTAGTCCGGTTTGAACAAAGACAACAGATACGAAGATTGGCAGCTGGGACATGCGCAAAAGTTGCTGCTCCCAACCCACTTACTCATTTAGTCATAAAATGATTGAAATCTACGGAATAACACATCCATGATCCACATATCGGTCTCCGCTTTTAATTGAGGCTAGAAAAACGTATTCTAGACCCAAGTTTACAAAGTTTCCAACTTATAATTATTCTTAATTTTCACGGGTTGCCAGTCTAGATCGGTGTAGACTTTGTTTTACTTCACGACAACGAAAAATGGTATACATAGGTATACATGTTGAAAAACGCTATAATGATAATGGTATAACACATTTGACGTTTCGGTGCCTGTTATGTTCTAGTAATCTAATGTAGACGATTTACAAAATAGACCCTGAAACTATATTTATAGACAGACAGCCATAACTCTCATTGGAAATGTATGCGATGTTTTCCGAATGGATATAGGCCTTTTCAGTTGACAGGTCCGTGTATGCCACTATTTACAACTGCCGAACAAAGGCGCAAACGCTGAACTGTCATTTTCATAGGAGAAATGTCGAAGGCCCCCAAAATCAGCTGATTTTAAACGTCTTCTGATTAGGCCTTTTTTGACTGCATTGGCATTTTGTAGCAACTGACAGTTCTGTAACGCCTGTCAGTTTTTGAAGTTATCGAATTTCATTCGATTAGTGGAACGTAAACATGCTGCAGTTATCGGACCTCTACCACAGAGAACATACGTCTGTCTTCGCTTTCTGCCTTGTGTAAAACTTTGTAACGGTCATATCAGAGTATGTCGTTATGCTCCTGTTGCGTGGGCAGTCTCCGTTGGCGGCGTTGAGGTACACTTAAATCCTTTACACAAGTTTTCAACGTATTTTTGTTCGAGCTTAAATGTTTGTTCTCTGTACCTCTGCAAAGTTTGAATGCATACCCTTTAGAAGAGTTTTATGTCTGTTTGTCTGCGCTACTTTTAAAAAGTCGAAATTATCAACTGTTAATAAACAAAACCCCACGAAAGAGATTACATTCCATTAAAAAAATCGTTAAATCAGACAACAGGAATAAATATAAAGTAACAACAAAAAATAACTAGATAGTCGAATCAGAATTTAGATCAAAATAATAACCAAAAACAAATACCCCATTGATACGAGAAAGAAAGAAACCCTTTTAAATTATTATAAGAATACCAAAAATAAAACAACAACAAACAACTGTACTGTTAGAAATCAATAATCTCTATTTTTGTACTAAATTCGTCCCTGTCCTTAACAAATTCATGACCACTATCAAACCTACTTCACGACCAACAGCCGATCAGTAGAAATGCCCCTAAAATTCCAATTTCGGTCGGAAAATTAGAATGTCACTCCCTCTCCCACAACCACCACCATCAACAATAAGCAGGAGATAGTGATTATTTTTGTAAAAATATAAACCCCCTACATAGGAAAAGAAGGGAATATCCAATTTCACAAACGAGGAAAAGTGTGCGCAAGGAAAAAAATACATTACAGATGGAACCATTTTGCAAACGTTATCTTCCAGTTTCTAGTGCGATAAAAAGCAAACCACAAACCTGTAGAGAGATCGGTATGAATCATGAGTAGCCTTTTTCAAAGATGTCGCGCAGCAGTTGATTTTTTGTACTAGGTAATGTCGATGGAACTTTTCTTCGAACGATATGCAGGACGACTTAAATGAAGGAAAAACAGTGTTTCAAGGTTTCGCCAACTAAACAAAAAGATCTTATATCTTTTTGGCTAGGAAAGGTAATTACGTTTCCAATCTTTCGACGAATCGATTGTATCAATTCAAGCATATACCTACAAGTAAACAAGAGAGCAAACAACAATTATACAGTAGCGATATTTTTCTCGAAGGTAAAACTAAAAGGCAAATAATTTTAAAATAAACAACTATCATTAGAACAATTTCTAATAGAGACAAATTTTCTGACATGTGTTCATCGAGTAGCTATTTCGAAATTTCCAAAACAAGAAACTTGCAAAACCGGCACACTTTCACAACAAAACAAGAGAATATTAAGTGAAAATTTGAAACATCGTTGTATCGTAATATAATTGAAACAAAGAGAACCTTTTATGCAATCTATAATAGACAAATTTGAAACAACCGTAGTAATTGTGGTACAAACCAAAAAAAAAAAAAAGAGTAACCAGAAATAAGGAAGCGAAAAGGGCATACAAGTAGGTAAATTCAATTTTTAACAGTGTATTTATTGCCGCCAGTGACGTTTTATGTTGATCGATGTGTATACTTTGGTTTCCTGAGAAGGTGACAAACGTCAGTTGAACGAAGGGAAAAACACAAACAACCGTGAGTGAAAGCTAACAAACAGTCGAAAAGCAAAAGCACGAACGAAAACCGATAAACAATGGGAAAATGCTTTCGTACCTGAGGAATAAAAACGACCGACCGAAATGAAAATAAAGGCAAAGAAAACCGAAAAGCCGAAGTAAGCCAGGAAAGATTATATTTTTGTAAAACGGAAAACACTCACTCACTCGTATGAAGGGCGAATGCGACACACGTCATCGCTGACAGTTTGACTGTCGTTCGCGCAAGAACACTCGTTTGACGTCCGTCACAATGAAAAATAAAATCATCAAAACAAACCACATCATTCAGTAAGCAATCCAGAACGAGACGAGACGAAGATCGTGGATGTAAACAAATAAATCTTTGACATAAATCGACAAGCAAAATATGCGATGCGAACCGTAGCTAAAATTAAGAGGACATTATGAATAAACAAGTAACAAAAATAGAGCGTTACAGTTTTACACTCTTTTTTCTACTATTTGTATGTAAAAAACTGTTATCTAAACACAACATGGATGATATCGAAATCAACGGAAGAAACGACGAGGCGTATCATATATAATTTCGTCTCAATATCTTGAAGAGAAATATGGGAAAAATAATCCTACTAATTTAAGTTCTCAGCCCATCAATTGGTGTGTTAAACCCTGCAAATCCTGCAAACTGAAAGATTGATACAAAGCAAGTAATTACAAGGTAAGAGATTTTTTATATTTGCGTTTTTTTTCTACATTGGTTTTGTATATTTTTATGGCAAAATTTGTAACTCGGGAATGCGGAAAAAAAAGTTTGGATGACGTTACAGTTGTCTCGGTTTTATACTTCACGAACAATTGTAATTAGCAGCAGCACTGTAGGACTTAAGGGCATCGCATCGTCGCCAGCCCTTAACCAAGAAACTACTTTTCTAATAAAACAAATTTTTGGCATCCATGTACGAATCTGGCAAAATGTGTAAGATACAACTAGAAGTCAAGATAAAACTATTTAATAAACACTAGGCGTTTGTAATATATAAAGCATAAACAAAAACAAAAAGGGGAGAAATATTGTACTACTTAGCGATAAAACAAAAGAAAAAGAAAATAATACTGTAGTGTTCGATTCAGCCATTTAAAAACGGCGGAATTTTTAAACAACCCGAATCCCGAACCGTGACAGTTATCAGTCAGTAACCGAAGACGACGACATAGTAATGTTAAAGAAGCAAACAAACATTCTTTCTAACGAAAATCAGAAGTACCACATAGGATGTAATAGGGTCAAACTCTCAGCAGCTGTCGGTGAGGACATAGTTTTTAAATACCAAAAAAACGGGAATCTTAACCGAAACCGAAGTTCTTAACAATAGTTAATGGAAATGGTTCAAATGGTGGTGTGTCTTCATGAAGGCGGGTGGAATGAGTTCGAAACGTCGAAATGGGCTAGAACCACAGACAAACAGACGTAACACTTCGAACGTTTTCGATTCAAATCATAATCACGGATAGATGTTCACCCAATGCTAAAAGGTCAAAGTTTGGCCGACCATCAACTAGGTGGCGGTAGTGGACAAACGTCAAACTCGAACAAAAACAATGCGAGCGCCACGGGTGGGCAGTTTACCAACTATATTTTTTTTTAAATATACTGTTAAATCGGCGTACGATGGGAATTATCAGAGTGTTACGTCTGTTTGTCTGTGCTAGAACAATAGTTTTGTTCAGGTTTTACTCGAACTTTGATCCTCCAAAGGGCTAAAACTTCACTCCAGTGATCGGAATCGTCGAAACTTCCAATGGTTGATAGGGTTAATTTGGCAGTGGACTCGTTATGACATCGAGAACTTAATAGAAAAGGAATCGAAGCTAATGATTCATTTCACATTGAACAATCTTCGGAGACATATCAAAATCCGATGTAAATCCATGTTGAGCCAGGTAGAACGTTTGGGACTTTCAAAGAGGCGTTTATTCATGAATAATTTCCAAACAGTTTTTCTAATAGGGCGCTGTCCATAAACTACGTAGAATCATTTTTGGTCATCTCAGACCATCCTCCCCCTCCGTAGACTTTTGTTCATTTTTTTTTGGAAATTTTTGAAATTTGTAAGAACCGTAGACTTTGGCCTGAAGCTCTATGAAAATGATGGTTTTGACATTTGGTTCATCCAAGGGCGCTCGCCGCTGACGTTTGCTCATCCTAGGTGAACCACTTCCTCTAGCCTATAACCATCTAAATAACACAGTTCCGCTCAGTAACCTAACGAATGAACACACTCGTTGATCAATGAACTTTTGCACGAGTTTACTCATTTAATGTTTGAGCAAGGCCGTGATTACAGAAAATGAACTCGTTTCCATGGAGACACCTAGATAACACGGCTCCGCTCAAAAATCAAACGAGTGAACACGAGCATTGGTCCATGGACTAATCCATGGTCTCCTTTTTTCAGCTTTTTCCTTCTACAAATGCACTCTGTTTACACAAAATGAATTATGCATGAACATCCAGCGACCGAAAGTTCACTGGATGTTCACCGGATCTCGACGGATAAATATAAGATGCGAGGAGTGATTTTTGGTAAACACGACCCGCAGTTAAGGCCGGAGCAGAATTGGTACGTCGCGCTTGGGTTTGCGTTAATCTGACAGTTTTCCCATGGGTTATCTGTCAAACTTCTATCAACGCAACGCAAACGTAACCATTGTACGTAGGCTTATATAGTGTTTTCTGCTTCAAGTGGTGTCTCGTGTACAGTTGCATTAAGGCTCAAATGAGAATCGCATATCATCGAAAACTGAAAAAGCACTTTTCTCCAGAAAGACAAAAAAGCAAACAAGACCAGCGTGTCCGATTGTCATAATTGACGAAACAAATAATCGGACATTCTTATTTTCTTCGATTTGTGGATCATTTTGGGAAAAAGTGCTTTTTTAGTTCTGAATCATTCGCCATTCTCAATTGAGCCTTAAGTTGCATTACACGAACACCACTTGAGTTACTGGTGGAAAATAGTAAACAAAAATCAGCTGTTCCCGGCAAAATCAAATGGGCATATTTTCCACCAGTGGATTTGCATTAGTGTTTGTGACACCGAGCTGCAAGAGCTCAATACCGTTGCACATCTTACTGTTACCGTCTTATCCCGCTTATTCGACACTTTTCAACTCGTACCCGCTCATTCGACATTTGTCGAAATTAAAAAAATGATTAAATGTCACAACGATGTACACTGTAAATGCGAAACGATCCGATGTTGTGCTTATACTCGCTCCCGCAGCAGCTCCTCTTGCAACTGCCTCTTTCGGACGTTCAGAGTTAGTGCTATCCGACACCTGAACCACATGAAAATCAGTCGGAATGAACCTCGGAAGCCAACAATCGTAGAAAGAATAAGCTTTCAATTCGCACCTGCACAATATCTGTTGGATTTGTGTTCAATAACAAATCTGACAATAAAAACAGAAGCAAAAATAGAGTTCCCAATTTTCAATGAGCACCCTACACCACGGTGACCAGTTTGTAGAATTAAAAGTTTACCCCGGTAATTTGACAGCATTATTAGCGGGGTTTTTTGGGTAAATGTGTGACGTCATTGTGGACAAGTTTATTGATTTTGACATAGAAATCTAAACTCAACTTTCCTCTTCTTCTCTCTGACTGCGCAGCTGTCAAACCAGAGCATTAGGATTGGCACAGCTGTATTAGCTATAGCGCCAGCGATGATTATTTATAGTCATTTCAAGCATAACTTTTCAATCCGACGTAACTCGAGAATGTAAACAAATCCGGGTTAACTGCTGCATGCATGATTCATAAAGCAAATTGAAGAATCCACATCACTGTTTGATGATTTATTGCTTAATTTGTTTAACTAAGCATATTTTTCGAAACGACGTATCTAACTATTTTGATGTTTACAACTTTACTGATAGATACACCGTTTTGATATATGAGAAAACCAAACGACGTATCTAGCCAAAATCAAAAGTAACAGATACACCAAACTGGCACCATACAAAAGCGACGTATCTGGCATGACGTATCTCTAACCAACCCGGTGTATGTGTATTTTTGTCAAAATTCATTGTGAAAATGATATGGAATGAGTAGGTTTGTTTCTTACCTAGTGCGTGCTATATCCCTGGTGATGTTAAGCACGAAAAAACTTATGAAAAGTCTTTTTATAAAAAACTATTTTAGTGAAATGGTCGTCAACATTGACCATGAATTTACTCAGATCAGTGAAAAAGTTAGATACGTCGATTTGAAAAATTATGCTTGATTTGATTGTTCATGCGGGCAGCTTTCTCCTTGCGAGAGGAAAGAACGGCAACGAATAGGAATCAAAACAAACCACCGGAAAATGTCAAAACTCGTGTGGGAGGGAAAAGGAAGGGACGAACGAGAACCAACCGAACGTTCTTTTGTGGCGTCACCTTGCAAAACGTAAAATCTAAGTGGAAGAGGTTCACCCACGGTGAACCAAACGTCAAATCTAATAGACGAGTGCACCAATGAACTGAATTCATCGCGGTCCGAGAATTTTGACACTAGAGCGGGGCCATTCCCAATCAGAATTGTTCAATTCTGATTGGAAATCGTTCACTTCTGATTGGAAGCGGCCCCGCTCTAGTGTCAAAATTCTCGGACCGCGATGAATTCAGCTCATCGGTGCACTCGTCTATATTTATTTTGGTTCATCTAAGATGAATCAAACGTCAAAACCATTTTTTCTTTTCATAGAGGCTCTATGAAATGCAGTTCCGGGTTATGCGGGCGGATAACGAGTTCATTTTCATCAAATAATTCAAGCATAACTTTTCAATACGACGTGAATATCTAGCTTTTACAAGAAAATCCATGGTAAATGTTAATGGCCATTTCACTAATAGAGTTTTCATCTAACAAGAATTTCTGAAAGTTTTTCGCGCTGCACAGCACCAGGAATGTAGGATGCACTACAGGCAGAAAAATAAATTGTAAACACAATTAAATTCTAGTTTAAATCAACCGATTTTTCAGTTTACTATAGCGACAAACTGATGTCTAGTTTAAACTGAACTGTTCTATTGTTTGATAATACAAATATTTTCATTTGTCGAAATTTTTGACAGTTTGTTAAAACAAACAGAGATATGGTATTTTCAACATGAAATAATGGATTGATTCAAACGACTGCACTTTTGCCACTAAAAAACCTGGAATGTGATTGTGGTGGTGACGGCAGCAACGGCGGCAGCTCGAAAATCTATTTTTAGACCGTCGGTAAGCGGATGGGGAGGAGAACGACTAAAAAAAAGGACAAAACCGATCAACTTTTTGTGGATGCTGTCGTGAGTACCTGCGCGTTATCCATCACGGCCAAAGCTGCACTTGGAAGTTGGCGTGATGGATTTGCTACACCTTCTTCGTTGTGGCGATGTTGGGGTAAGCATTTTATAGATGTGTGAGTGCTTTCGGACCATGTTTATGGTTTTTATTGTGTTGAAACAAATGAAATTATTTATTTATTTAAATAAATAAATAAATGAATAGTGTAATCATCAAATGAAATTATTGATATTATATGAAATGATGGTAATCGGTTTTTATCGATAAACTCTAAATGAAAACAATTAAATATAACTTTGGAATAAGTAAATTCTCAGTTTGAAAATCAACCATGCGTTTTATTGTTTTAAACAAGCGCCATTTCCCTGCGTGTAGATAAGAAAACATAAATTAATGCACTAGGTAAGAAACAAAAACTACTCATTCCATACTGTTTTCTCGATGAACTTTAACCAAAATACACATGATTTGGTTTGGTGATTTGGATTTTTGGCTAGATACGTCGTTTGGTTTCCCCATATAGGAAAACGGTGTATCTATCAACAAAGTTGTAAACATAAAAAAGTTGGATACGTCGTTTTGAAAAAAATATGCTTTATAAAACATTTAAAGCAATAATTCATCAATAATCAATGAAGATTCATTAGTTTGCTCTGCGAAACACACATGTAGCTGGAAACCTGGATTTGTATTCTTTGGCGGGTTACGTCCTTTTTAAAAGTTATGCCCGAACTGCTCAAACGTCAAAGTACTGTAGACGTTCGATAACTCCAACATGTTTTCGTTTCACTTGACGAACGAACTGCAGCGTCCGACAGACGACAACCCAACGATAGATGTTAAATGAACGTTCATTCCTCTAACTTGGCTAACTGGCTAACTTGCCGTACCATTTTCACGAATGGCGTTGTGATAACTGCATATTTGTTGCACTAATTGAATTTGAAGATGTACGCATTGCAGTTAAACCGTTTGCACCGATCGAACGTCTACTGCACTTCAATTCTGTCAAACAGTTACAGGGATTTTATCTATGTAGCTCATGGATGTATGAAGTTATTTTTTGACAAGCCACTTGAATGGAGTTCCCTGCCGTTCACGGTCAAAGTTCAAATGAGCGCATGAACACTCATTCATGACAGAAATACACTAATGAACCACAACCTCTAACTCTTAGCATAAGCAGAAAATCTATAATGCTGTACATTATCTCCTCGTCCTACCACTCCTCTCGAAGAAGCCCCTCCGATAAGTCTCTCCCAGCACTAAATAATCACGAAATAATGCTTGAATCGAATATTAAACAAAAAACCAAAACACACAAATATGAAAAGACGTTCATTGTTTGACTATTGCTATTGTTTCTCTATTTTTTGTATAACCGCAGTTATCTAATAACTAAAAACTTATAAAAGTAGTTAAACCAATATATACTAAGAAAAGATACACAGCTACGCATCTCATATCGGCAGCTAGGTAAGAAAAAAAAATAAAAACAAATAGACAAAACAAAAATTAAAGCAAAAAAAATAAACACTGCAATATCGATTCTCAATGTGAAATTAACAAAACTTCAGAACGAATAGCTGTTTTTGAACGAAAGATAACGCAAGATTGTATTTGAAGCAAACCCAAATCAAGAAATATTAACCAAAAGTATCCACCAAATACGAAGAAGAAGCAAACCGGAACATAGAAGAAACAAAACACACACACACACATAAATACTGATTGCTCTTTTCCCCTCTTTGCAAGCAAAAACAAACCCAAACAACCTTGAAAATACGGAAAAATCGCGGTATGCGAACAAGAACCGGTCACCTTGTGCGTGCTGCTTTTGTTTTCCCCAAAATTGCTCGAAAAATACTATGCAAAATTTAAAAGAAAAAAAACGATATGGACCATTTAGACAACACAAACACAAACAAAGAAAAAAAAAACGTTTGGCTGATGAACACAAATGAATTTGGGTGAACTCTGTAACACGAACACACTGACTCTTGGACACCGAGTTGAATTGCGCTTGTGACCGGACTAGGTAGATTCACTCTCGTGTCACGCAGACACACAAACACACATACACACAAGGAAGCAAACGAGGAGAAAGAGATTGTAGTAAATGAACATATAAAAGTATATTAATAAAACATTAAAGGAGAAAATGAAAACAAAAAAGAGATACTTTTTAGTAGAATTTTATTATAATTTTAGAACAATTTTTTCACAGAAAAAGTAATGAAAAAAATGACGAAAAAAATTAAGTAAACAAAGTAATAAGATTATAAATAAAAAAAAGTAAAGTAATGAACTTTAGGTGAATGGAATGTTTTTATACTTGTAGCTGAAATTTTTTAAAATCAGAAATGCAAAAATTGTGAAAATACTAATTTTTGAGACAACAAATATTACCAAAAAAAATAATTATATGAAAAAGTATATATTATACCACTGAAGACACTTGAGAAAGAAAACAAGAGCAAAAAAGTGTTGTCAAAAGGTGGAAATTTTCGGCTCTATCCAAAATAAGAAAAAAACAAACTCTTTCCAGTTGTCCCTCTTTTGTGTAAACAAGAAAAAAAAACATAGCAGATGAAAGTAATAACATCTCTCACCCCCTGCCATGGGCACGAATCACGTGCCTCCTCTAGTTTGTTTCGCTGTTCTTCTCTAGCGGTTTTCTTTGTTAACTAATTTTTACTGTATTCCAGTTACTACAATGCTGTATTCCAGTTACTACAATGCTAAGCAAAACATAAAAGGTGGAAATTTTCGGCTCTATCCAAAATAAGAAAAAAACAAACTCTTTCCAGTTGTCCCTCTTTTGTGTAAACAAGAAAAAAAAAAAACATAGCAGATGAAAGTAATAACATCTCTCACCCCCTGCCATGGGCACGAATCACGTGCCTCCTCTAGTTTGTTTCGCTGTTCTTTTCTAGCGGTTTTCTTTGTTAACTAATTTTTACTGTATTCCAGTTACTACAATGCTAGCAAAACATAATATTGTTTTAAAACTAATTTTAATGGAAACAAAACATCCTACACGACGACCACACGTTTGTCGATCGATCGTTGTCGTTATCAATCTGAATAGTATTAGTTCGAACAGGTCTAAAACGCGCTATATTATCACACTGAAATGAACTAGCAAAATATACAAAATACATATTTTTAGTCTCGTTTACAAATATCGTTAACGTTTTTTTTTTCTAGAACTTTTTTGTCCGTAGTAGCCAAAGTAAAACTTTCGTTTTTATTTTTGTAGGACAAATTTTTACATGTAAGATCGCTTAGGATCAGATTTCTGGTTCAGTTTTCCGATTCCGTAAGAGAAAAAATCTCAACCGCGCTGTAACGATTTTTTTAAACTATCCGACCGTCAACCACACATCCACACACTGTCACACATACACAGTAAAAAAATAGAAACATTACACAACCCCCCATCCCTGAGTCGGCTATAGAATATTTTCAACTGAGTAATTGAAAAATGTAAAACTCAACAACCGGAAGGTAAACAGATAAAGAAAAAAAAAAATATGTGAGAAAACTGTTTTTGTACCATTTTGGTAGCGAATATGTAGTACGATTTTTTAGAATCATCAAACAAAAAAGCAACTTAAAACCAGAAGAAACCGCGCGCGGGTCATTACGCGCGCGGGTGGGAGAATATTATAAAAAAAAGAATAAATAAAAAACCAGTCTTTGAGTAGTTTTTAAACGAGAAATTATTAAATGAAAATGAGAAAAAATAAACACGCTCACTCACTCACACACACACGTACGCACTCCAGAAGACGAAAAAGAAAAAAAAAGAATGGACGCTAGTGTGGGTGATGCGTGAAAAAATAAGTAAAATGGCGGCGAAGAGGAAAACAGACACACAGAAGTAGTTCAACGTAGAGATGAAAAAAACTCTTGTATTCCTATATTGTAGTTTAATTTTTTATCTATTTTTTACTGAATCAAAAAAGAATGAATAATAAAGAAAACGTATTTTTAATTACTGATTGCTTCAAAAAAAAAACGTTTTGACTTGTTTTACTCGGTTTGTGATATATCACATTCAAATGCATGCACTTGCACGATGCATAGGAGTCCAGGGTCCCACGAATCCCCCTCTTCTTACGCTGGAGCGTCGACCTCCCCTTTGGGAAGCCGAACAGATTGCTCGAGTCGAGAGACCATTTACACACTCAGCACAAACAGACGTAACACTCCTCTAAGCGGCTTGACATGTACATTCAACGATCATTTCAAATTTCATTTTATTTCCGCGATCCTTCCACCAGAGGCGCTAAGGTTCGATCGCTTTGACATTCGCCAGTGTACACGTTGCCGAATGATACAAACAAAAATTACAGGTGATTTGTGTAGTAGTTTGCGTATTAGATAAACGTCAAATTGAAATCCATCATGACCGACAGTGTTTCGCACGGTTCTACCAACAGGTGGCAGTATGCTCATGAAAAAAAGACATCGGGCAAAATTTTTTATGCATTTCCTTTAAGAGTTACGTCTGTTGGTCTGTGCACTCAGTGTGCCTCAACATTCAGTTGTGAATGATCTTTTCGAGCACATTCCTCGCCGTGTCGATCAAACATGTTGGTCTATATATCGACGGGTCTCCGGGTGGTTTCCCCGCCTATGACAATAGAACCAGCTTCTGCCACTTCCAAACCGCTGGGAAAACTCTTTCGTCCGGACGTTTCCTGAACATCCCGGGAGTTCATGCAGCAATAGCTACAATTGAGATCAAGTTCGGGACTCCCTCCGGACCTGGGGCCTCACCTACTTTAAGGGACTTTGCTATTACCGCAAGATCCTCATCGATGAACCTTTTTCCTCTCCAGCCCCAGTCCCCATCTGTTCTACAAAAGGAGGTCTAGAACTAGGTTCATAACGCGGAAAAAAGCCCCTTGATGATCCTCTTCAACATCTCTGGAGACTGCTCTGTATTAGCCATTACACCTCTTGTTTTGGCCATCATGATCCTGTACGAATCACCCCATGCACGGTGGGAAAAATCGACCCAAAAAACGGATCTTTTAACGCCGCTGGGTTCGGTACGTGAAGTTGACCATTTCTGACGTAAAAAAATACGAGAAATCGATTGGTGCTAAATTCATTCACCGCACGGCACGGGAAGTGGTCCATTTTGCCCCATTTTGCCCTTTTTTCATACAAGAAGAGAGTCAAAATGTACTTTCAAACAACAAGCACGACTGTAGATCGTTGAAAATAGCTGCAGGTATAATCAGAGATTCATAGCAATCATAAAAATACATTAAAGATCCTTTCAAATGCTTATTTTGCCCCCTATGCCCCCACAACTGCTGGAAATTCACACTCTTACCAAATTATGAAGGGATTTTTAATGTTACTGATTTGAAGTTGTTTTTTTTTTGGCATCAACAAAAAGCGCTAAACCTATTATCACCAGAATCATCTTCGGGAGTTGTCCAATTTGCCCCATTTTGTCCTATTTTCATAGAAAAAGGAGATTTAAAACGTATCCACTTATCCGCGAGCGGTAATGGCGGCGGCGGGCACAAATAACCGATTCGAATTTTGACGTTTCTTGGGGATCGCAATCGGTTGGCGCCACCAAACGGTGAGTGAAGGGGTGAGGAGGGGAATGCAACTGTTTTGACTTTCCCCCAAGAAACGTCAAAATCCGAACCGGTTAGATATGCCCGCCGCCGCCATTACCGCTCGCGGATAAGTGGATTTATGAGAAACAGATACTGCTAAGGAACGTTAAAATTAGTTTTTGGTGCGAATGGGCAGCTAACGGTAATCATACTCGTATATGAAAGATCTTTTCCCTATTTTACCCTACATGCCCCAAAAACTGCTGGATGATAACGTTTTTTGTAAGGTTTTGTAACATCACTCTACATCATGGTTGCAACATGAAGTCATTTTTGATACGTACACATACGGTTTATCGATTGGCTTTAGAATCACAGGATGGTACAAACAGGTGTCCATTTTACCCCAATTCGCCCAGATTTTTTGTCGTCTCAAGAATAAATTGATTTCTCGTGTTTGCTTATGTCCGAATTAATCGACTTCTGGTACTGAAACCAATGTAATCAAAAGGATATTATTTACCTTATAATATATGACTCTTTATTATAATATATGACTCTTTTTTCAATTATAATATATGACTCCTAATATATGATGGCCCTCAACAACCACGCTCCGACCAATATCTCCACCGGCTGGCTTGCCGGGGCGTGGATCGGAGCTCCCTCGCTGGAGCTGCGTGCGAAGCTTCCCGCACCGACGTCCTCACTTCTCCTAAACGGAGACCTCGTCATTACTATTAATGCGGGAAGGGATGTAATACCGTGGGAGGGGTGAGGTGCCCAGGTACCCCACAGTTTCTCTTAACGACCGAGCATCTTTTCCACCGCTTTGGTCGTTCATTCCTTGGAACGGGTCGCTTGACACCTTGAAATGGGGTTAGTAGTCCTATGCTTAGCCGGCGACTACGCGGCTGACTTGCAAAGTCGGGAGAGGAAAGGTCGTCAGGCTGTAATCCCTGCTACACCAACATGACATGAGTGATTCTGGAATCAGTAAGTATTTGGTCTAGTCCCACTGCAAGAGGAACACCATACCAATCGTGCTGCCAATTGGAAGCTTGTGCTGACGACACCAACATTTGGTGGCTCCAGAGAGGAGCAACTGCCAACAACAACCACTATTGGCTTCACAGGATTATAAAAGGTTAAAATGCTTGCATTTAGAAGTATTTCTTTGCATTGTCAAAAGGCTGCATTACATATGTTGATTCCACACGAGTTTTGTATATTTTTGCAATAGAGGTGGCACAACGGATTTAGGACTGATGATAGATTTTGAAGAAATTTACAATAAAAGTTTAGAATCTCTAGACATGCCTTCAATTCGGTTACGATAGTTGGAGTTTTGGCTTTATAAATAGCTTGAACTTTCTCCTCAACGAAAACTTTACATTTCTTATGATTGACCTTTATATTGGCTTTATCCAAACGATCTAAGACAATCATCAACTTCCTATAGCAATCGTAAAAACCCTTTCCCGCGACAAGCACGTCAATATAGTATAACACACCATCAAGGTCCTTCAAAATACCTAGTATCCATAACCTAGCATAGCATAGCATAGGATGAATACTTGCATAAATCCTGGATGGAGTTGCAAAGTTGAGTATATCCATTAACATTTCTGAAGTCGCTACTACCTACAATGTCATAGTCCCACTCAGCTCCACACACCTGGCCAAGTCCTTGCAAGCATTTTTATTTTAAACCAATCATCAACTTAGAAAGAACCCAAAACTGAAGCTAACTACTTTTCGACTGTTGAATTGATACTCTAGGAGTATCAAAACTGAAGCAGCTTCCAATGTATGAAAGGAAATTGAAAAAAAGCGAATTTATAAATAAAAATGTCCACAAACAAACACGTACCTCTATTGCTCCAACGTTTCGTAGATCCTTCGAATTCCAATGACGGCCTTGGAAATTTGACGCCAGGTCCTTGGTATCATATACTATTTCTCACACTTCTCAAAATTACCTTTTCCTTTGGCGTAACCTCACTTTTCTCACTACTATTCCTTTTTCTCAAGCTTCACAAATCCTTTTGATCACTTTTCCACGATTTCATCCTAATGCTACTTGCTTTTCACCGTCGATTTTTTGCCCCAATTTAAGGTATTTTCTACGACGCCGCACAACTTGCAATACCGATCACTTATTACTTATTTTATCACCTGACGACGCTCCCAAAGCGTAACCGTATAGGGTATAATTTGCTCAGCAACAGCAACTAGCAACACTCTCCAACAGCAACAGCAAGAACCAGCACTTTCTTCTCCGAAATCTTGAAACTTCCTTCCAAATATTGTGAGTTCCCTTGGCCACTGGATTCGACACCCTATTTCAAACGTCCTTTTCTACGAACCTCGTCAATTTGATGTCTCCTTGCTGCCACTTTTGCACAAACTACCTCGTTTTTTGATGCGGCCTTCTGCTGTCATCGTTGAAAAAAGAATGAGAGCGAAGACGAAATGTTAGTGAGGCAGCAAAACAAGGATCTTTTTGGGGAATTCCCGAGAAACTCCTGGAATACATGGAGGAATGCCTGAGGAACTCCTGAAGAAATTCTCGGCAAACTCCTGGAGGAATTCCAGAGGAGCTCCTGGAGGAATTTGCGCGGAGCTCCTAGAGGTATACGCGAGAATCTCTCGAAGAGATTTCCGTGGAATTCCTGGAAGAATCCCCGTAGAACTTCTCGAGCAATTCCCGTAGAACTTCTCGAGCAATTCCCGTAGAACTTCTCGAGCAATTCCCGAAGAACTCCAGGAGCAATTCCTGGAGGAATTGGGTTGTTAAGTGAATAAAATATTGCTATTTTCTATATACTAATCGAAAGAGCTAATTTTTCTGAGTATAACGTGCGGACGAATTACGAAAGAACTTGAACTGTGGCATCGTAGATTCGGGCATCTGAACATGCACCAACTGGAACAGCTGATCGGTAAGCGAATGGTCGTTGGGTTGTCGCCCGGTAAAAACCTGGACCGAAGTGAAATCATTTGTGAACCTTGCGTAGTGGGTAAACAAACCCGAAAGCCTTTTTCCGTGCGCGAAGGCAAGCGTTCGTCGCGAGTGTTGGAGGTCGTCCATTCCGACGTGCGCGGACCCGTAACACCGATCGGTCGTGGCGGTGAACAGTATTTTGTAACGTTCATAGACGATTGGTCGCATTTCGTTATGATTTTCCCGATGAAGTCGAAGAGCGAAGTTCTTGAGTGGTTCCAATACTACGAGGCTGTGGTAACCGCGAAGTTTGGGGTTCGGATTTCCCGTCTCAAGTGTGATAATGGGAGGGAATACCGGAACAAAGCGTTCGAATCTTTCTGGCGTGAGAAGGGAATCCAAATCAATTGGACGGTTCCCTATACGCCGGAGCAGAACGGTACTAGTGAGAGGATGAACCGTACCGTTGTCGAGCGAGCTAGAGCGATGTTGGAGGATTCGAAGATCGACAAGTCGTTCTGGGCACAGGCTGTGCAGACAGCCGCATTTCTTGTAAACAGGTGTCCAACGGGTGCAATCGACGAAGACGTTACTCCTTCGGAACGTTGGGAGGGCAAGAAGCCGGATGTCTCTCGACTTCGCGTATTTGGGTCCACCGTATTTGTACATGTGCCGGCAGAACGGCGCAGGAAGCTGGACGCCAAAGCATGGAAGGGTGTGCTGGTCGGATATTCGCCGAACGGATATCGTGTTTGGAATCCGGAGACCAACACGATAGTAGCTGCTCGAGACGTCGATTTCGTGGAATCGTTCGACGCTGGAAGCGGTACAAAGAAGAAGCCGAAAAGTGAAGTGATCCGAGTCCGTCCGATAGACAATGACTTTGAGGAAAACGACGGTGAAGATTTAGTGAGTGATGCTGGCAGTGAGCCCGAAGAAAACTATGCAACCGGAAATGATGGCGAAGAAAGTGAAGAGGCCGAGCAACCTGTGGTTGCTCCCGGCGGAAGGCCAACTCGTAATCGTAGTGCGCCTACCTGGCACAAGGATTATGAGGTGGATTATGCCAATTTCGCACTGAACGCGTTGGGATATGTGGAAGACTTGCCGGAATCGGTCGCTGAAATGCGGAAGAGAGACGACTGGCCGCAATGGCGGCAGGCCATGCAGGACGAGATCGATTCACAGGTGAAAAACGAAACGTGGAGTCTGGTCTAGCTGCCGGCGGGTCGGAACGCGATTTCTTGCAAATGGATCTTTAAGATCAAACGAGCGGAAGATGGACAGCCACCGCGCTACAAGGCTCGGCTCGTGGCAAGAGGCTTCAGCCAACGACGTGGATTCGATTATGAGGAGACATACTCGCCGGTGGCCCGACTGGATACGTTGCGTGCTGTTTTGGCGTTGGCGAACAAGGAGGGAATGGCCGTACATCAGATGGATGTCAAGACGGCGTTCCTCAACGGAACGTTGTCAGAGGAACTTTACATGCAACAGCCTGAGAGATGCAGCCGTAAGGATGATCTTGTATGTCGTCTCCACAAGTCTATTTATGGCCTAAAACAGGCGTCCAGAACATGGAACGATCGGTTTCATTCATTTATGGAGAAGTTGGGCTTCAAGCGCAGTGCAAACGACCTTTGTCTGTACATCCGAGGAACAGGGAAGAATCAAGTGATCCTGATATTGTATGTCGACGATGTTCTACTGGTGAGTCCTTCGGAGAAGATCGTCCTGGAGATAAAGCAAGCATTGTCCAGGGAATTCGAGATGACCGACGTGGGTCCGGTCAAGTGTTTCCTTGGGATGAAGATAGAACGCGACATTGAGAAGAAGGTTATGCGCATAAGTCAGAGAAGCTATTTGGAGAGTCTGCTGACTCGTTTCGGCATGGAGGACTGTCGTCCTGTCTCCACGCCAATGGAGCACAGGCTGCGACTCGAAAAAGGCGATGAAGCCAAGCGGATTGATACGCCCTACCGTGAGCTCGTGGGCTGTATCATGTACGTTTCGATGACATCGAGGCCGGATCTGGCTGCAGCGGCAAACTACTTTAGTCAGTTTCAAACATGCTTCAACGAAGAACACTGGATTCACTTGCGAAGGGTGTTAAGGTACATTAAGGGAACCTTGGACGTTGGACTTGTGTACCGAGCGGATAACGAAGGACAGCTGCTAGAAGTTTTCTCGGACGCGGACTGAGGAAACGATATTACGGATCGTCGCTCTATTTCTGGAACGGTATTCAAGGTGTTCGGCGCAACTGTATGCTGGTTCGCGAGGAAGCAACCCACCGTAACGCTCTCGTCTACGGAGGGGCTGTCCATAAACCACGTGGTCATGGGGGGGGGGTTCGGCCAATGATCATTTTGTATGGACAAATTAAAATTTTTGTATGGACAAAAGACCACGCGGGGGGGGGGGGGGGGGGGGGGTTTGAAAAGTCCCAAAAAATGACCACGTGTTTTATGGACAGCCCCGGAGGCCGAACTCGTTGCTCTGTGTGCTGCAGCGTGCCATAGCCAGTGGTTGGTACGAGTGCTGAAGGAACTTGGATGTAGCTCGGACAACCCTGTACCACAGAGAACAGACGTCTATCTTCGCTTTCTGCCTTGTGTAAAACTTTGTAACGGTCATTTCAGAGTATGTGGTTATGCTCCCGTTGCGCGGCGCTAGCGTCCCATCACTTACATTGTTGTGTTGTCATTTTTGTTTCCAGTGCTCGCCGTTTTTGGCCGTTTGGCGCTCGTGTCGCTTTGTGGGCTAGTGTGTTTTAACGATGAACACTGCCATCGTGGGGTCAAATCGACTTTATATGTGGGACAGTCTCCGTTGGTGGCGTTGAGGTGCACTTAAATCCTTTACACACGATTTCGACGTATTTTTGTTCGAGCTTAAATGTCTGTTCTCTGTGGTTTCGATGACATCGAGGCCGGATCTGGCTGCAGCGGCAAACTACTTTAGTCAGTTTCAAACATGCTTCAACGAAGAACACTGGATTCACTTGCGAAGGGTGTTAAGGCACAGAGAACAGACGTCCAAGCTCATGTAGTGCTATTGTGTAAAGCATTGCAACGGTTGTTTTGAAATAACTGGGAATGTGGCCATTACGCGGTGCTGTCAAATTTCGAATCGGGGTACAAATTTGCCGTTGTTTTACCTTTTGGCGCTAGTGTCACCAAGTGTGCACCCTAATATAGTTCCACCTAAAGAATGGTTTGGTTTTACTTGGAAAACAATAATTGAATTCTTGTTCAACTTGTTTCTTATTGAAGAGAATGAAACTAATTATCAATGAGTTGCTCAAATTTTGTTACTGGGTTAGTGAAATAATCATACACATCTTGTTATTTAAGCAAATACAGCTCAGAATCTAAGTAGGAAAATTTAAAGGTGCGCTAGTGAAATGTTTCTTCAGAAAGCGCCATCATGGTGTCGAAACAAGTTTTTGAGTGGGAAAGTCACCGTCGAGGTCGCTACTGAGCTTGTTTTTTCTTTACACAAGATTTTCAAGCAATTTTGTTCGAGCATGTTCGTCTGTTCTCTGTGGTTAAGGTACATTAAGGGAACCTTGGACGTTGGACTTGTGTACCGAGCGGATAACGAAGGACAGCTGCTAGAAGTTTTCTCGGACGCGGACTGAGGAAACGATATTACGGATCGTCGCTCTATTTCTGGAACGGTATTCAAGGTGTTCGGCGCAACTGTATGCTGGTTCGCGAGGAAGCAACCCACCGTAACGCTCTCGTCTACGGAGGGGCTGTCCATAAACCACGTGGTCATGGGGGGGGTTCGGCCAATGATCATTTTGTATGGACAAATTAAAATTTTTGTATGGACAAAAGACCACGCGGGGGGGGGGGGGGGGGGGGGGTTTGAAAAGTCCCAAAAAATGACCACGTGTTTTATGGACAGCCCCGGAGGCCGAACTCGTTGCTCTGTGTGCTGCAGCGTGCCATAGCCAGTGGTTGGTACGAGTGCTGAAGGAACTTGGATGTAGCTCGGACAACCCTGTACCACAGAGAACAGACGTCTATCTTCGCTTTCTGCCTTGTGTAAAACTTTGTAACGGTCATTTCAGAGTATGTGGTTATGCTCCCGTTGCGCGGCGCTAGCGTCCCATCACTTACATTGTTGTGTTGTCATTTTTGTTTCCAGTGCTCGCCGTTTTTGGCCGTTTGGCGCTCGTGTCGCTTTGTGGGCTAGTGTGTTTTAACGATGAACACTGCCATCGTGGGGTCAAATCGACTTTATATGTGGGACAGTCTCCGTTGGTGGCGTTGAGGTGCACTTAAATCCTTTACACACGATTTCGACGTATTTTTGTTCGAGCTTAAATGTCTGTTCTCTGTGGTTTCGATGACATCGAGGCCGGATCTGGCTGCAGCGGCAAACTACTTTAGTCAGTTTCAAACATGCTTCAACGAAGAACACTGGATTCACTTGCGAAGGGTGTTAAGGTACATTAAGGGAACCTTGGACGTTGGACTTGTGTACCGAGCGGATAACGAAGGACAGCTGCTAGAAGTTTTCTCGGACGCGGACTGAGGAAACGATATTACGGATCGTCGCTCTATTTCTGGAACGGTATTCAAGGTGTTCGGCGCAACTGTATGCTGGTTCGCGAGGAAGCAACCCACCGTAACGCTCTCGTCTACGGAGGGGCTGTCCATAAACCACGTGGTCATGGGGGGGGTTCGGCCAATGATCATTTTGTATGGACAAATTAAAATTTTTGTATGGACAAAAGACCACGGGGAGGGGGGGGGGGGGGTTTGAAAAGTCCCAAAAAATGACCACGTGTTTTATGGACAGCCCCGGAGGCCGAACTCGTTGCTCTGTGTGCTGCAGCGTGCCATAGCCAGTGGTTGGTACGAGTGCTGAAGGAACTTGGATGTAGCTCGGACAACCCTGTACCACAGAGAACAGACGTCTATCTTCGCTTTCTGCCTTGTGTAAAACTTTGTAACGGTCATTTCAGAGTATGTGGTTATGCTCCCGTTGCGCGGCGCTAGCGTCCCATCACTTACATTGTTGTGTTGTCATTTTTGTTTCCAGTGCTCGCCGTTTTTGGCCGTTTGGCGCTCGTGTCGCTTTGTGGGCTAGTGTGTTTTAACGATGAACACTGCCATCGTGGGGTCAAATCGACTTTATATGTGGGACAGTCTCCGTTGGTGGCGTTGAGGTGCACTTAAATCCTTTACACACGATTTCGACGTATTTTTGTTCGAGCTTAAATGTCTGTTCTCTGTGCCTGTACTGTTTCGAGAGGATAACCTATCTACAATGAAGATAGTGTCCAATCCCAAGGATACTGGAAGGCTTAAGCACATCGACGTTAAGTACTTCTACGTGCGGGATCTGGTACAGAACGGAAGCATCAAAATCGAATCAGCGGAACAGCAGGCGGACATGCTAACCAAAGGTCTTCCTGCACCGGCGTTCCTGAAGCTGCGGTCGAGCATCGGAGTTCTAGATTGCAGCTCTTGAGCGGGCGTGTTGAGAATTACAATCTCTGCAATCCATGCATCCACATTGATGCGCCCCTCGTTTATATCATGACCATCTGTCATTCCACTAACACCACTCTATTCACATTGACTGTACGTACGACTAACTCCATCTTGAATAAAGCAAATGTGCTGACGTGTATTTTGATCGCTAATAATTAAATCGGTTTTATCGCGTTTCTAACCGTTGTTCCGAAATTCCTCTGGCCGTATCACTTTATAAACCCTTACGTAATTAATGGACAGCCCCTAGAGGAATTTTCTAGGAACTCGTGAAAGAATTCACATGGATCTTCAAAAGGATTGATTGATTGATTTGTCTTTATTAAAGATGAAAGTCTCTCCCTTGGCTGGTTCGTCTCTCCCTTCAAAAGGAACTCCCGAAGAACTCCCTGGCGATCTGCTGAAGAAATTCTCGGAAAGTTACTGGAGGAATTCTCGAGAAACTCCAGGCGGAATTTACGAGGAGCTTCGAGAGGAATTTCCGAGGAACATCTGGAAGAATTCCCGAGAGACTCTTCAATGAATTTCTAGAGGAATTCCTGATGAAATCCTGAAAGAATTCCTGAGTAACTACTGGAAAAATCTTAAAAGGCTGCCTAGGGTGGCCAGGGCTTACAAATAACAACATATATTAATGTATTTTTATTATAACAATTGACGTCATGCAATTAATTGTATTTGCAGGTATTGTTATTAATGGTAGTTAACTATTCATTAGATTAGATTTTTTCAGTTTACTATAAAAAGCAGTAGAAAAATCATTGTAAGAACAATGAATGTTTTTAGGATATGTTTTATTTTGGAAAACGCCCTTAATAAAATGTCTTATAAATAAACAATACATTCTACATATTGTTTTTCACGAAAAAATGAATGAAAATTTTCTCAAAATTTTATGGGTATTCAAGTTTTAGTAAACTAGCTGACCCCTTGCTAATCACTGATCACTGTAACGATCCGAATCAAACATAACCAGAATAGTCAACGGCAAAACCAACATTAAGCCACAGAGAACAGACGTCCAAGCTCATGTAGTGCTATTGTGTAAAGCATTGCAACGGTTGTTTTGAAATAACTGGGAATGTGGCCATTACGCGGTGCTGTCAAATTTCGAATCGGGGTACAAATTTGCCGTTGTTTTACCTTTTGGCGCTAGTGTCACCAAGTGTGCACCCTAATATAGTTCCACCTAAAGAATGGTTTGGTTTTACTTGGAAAACAATAATTGAATTCTTGTTCAACTTGTTTCTTATTGAAGAGAATGAAACTAATTATCAATGAGTTGCTCAAATTTTGTTACTGGGTTAGTGAAATAATCATACACATCTTGTTATTTAAGCAAATACAGCTCAGAATCTAAGTAGGAAAATTTAAAGGTGCGCTAGTGAAATGTTTCTTCAGAAAGCGCCATCATGGTGTCGAAACAAGTTTTTGAGTGGGAAAGTCACCGTCGAGGTCGCTACTGAGCTTGTTTTTTCTTTACACAAGATTTTCAAGCAATTTTGTTCGAGCATGTTCGTCTGTTCTCTGTGATTAAGCATTCATTTAAACTCACAACTAGGTATTTGCACAGTATTTGTATAACCACGGAACGGACAATACTACGCGATTCTTTATTTGTCACCTGCCACTGCGACCGTGGCCACGACTCACGAATTATTTCCGGAAAACTACCGGCGGTTCTCCCGGTTCTTCGCGCCCGCGCAAGCACCAACAACAAACTGTTCCCGCGCGAAATATTTGTGATATTGTCTATCCGGTTGGAATCAAGACAGACATTTAATCAAAAATTGTTATTTTCTTGGTCCACAAGTGTCGCAACTGTTTCGCATCTAGTGCGCTGTGTTGCTGACAACGACGGGAAGGATGCGCACTACTTTTGACATGATTATAAAACGTCGCGAGTTGGGTCGCGTCGCGACTTGATTGTGCGAAGTCCGGTTTGGTGGCGGCCCGACAATACTTATGTCGTTTTCGTTTTTGCGGCGGTGCTACACCGCTTCGTGCTACACTTTTCACTGCAAAAACGAACATTTTCGGTGCAGTTGCATTGGTGTGCGTGAGTAAGAACCAAAATATTTACAACTTTGCGAACGTTGATTGGTGGATACGGTGTACACTCGCTACACTCTCGATTTTTTGAGTGCTGCACTATCTTCAGCAGTGCAGAAAAAGTGCTACACCGGTGTAGCACGAAAATCAAAAACGAACACTTTCGGTGCAAAAGTGCTACACCGGTGACATTATGTCGTTTTCGTTTTTGCGGTGGTGCTACACCGGTGTAGCACTTTTGCACCGAAAGTGTTCGTTTTTGATTTTCGTGCTACACCGGTGTAGCACTTTTTCTGCACTGCTGAAGATAGTGCAGCACTCAAAAAATCGAGAGTGTAGCGAGTGTACACCGTATCCACCAATCAACGTTCGCAAAGTTGTAAATATTTTGGTTCTTACTCACGCACACCAATGCAACTGCACCGAAAATGTTCGTTTTTGCAGTGAAAAGTGTAGCACGAAGCGGTGTAGCACCGCCGCAAAAACGAAAACGACATTAATTAAACGCCTACCGATAGGCAATTTACTGTGTAAATTCTTTCGGATGTATATCCTGCCATCTACGGGCAACAAGGTTGAACTATTTGCGCAACACAACACGCTAGCTGTAATCTACCAAGCAAATGTGGAAAAAATATTACGACACTGATTTTTCATTTGGGCCTATCTGACATTTTCGAGTTCTCTTCATCGATCCTCTCTTTGTGTTATCACAGAATGTGTTTTGAGTTTTCCAAAGAAATTTTTTTGGTTGAAACGCGAAGAAGACGACTACATCTAGATTGAGTTTAAATAAGGGCGAAAGTAACATGAGAGAGTTCTCTTCATCGACTTTCTCTTCTTCAAATTAAAGTGACAAGATGTAAGTATGATTGAACTTTTTGGCCATAAATCGCAAGGTTGCGATGCAATCTAGCGTCTAAATGTAAAAAAGTTCGATTGAATTTGCATCTTGTCACTGTAATTTGCAGAAGAGAGAGTCGATGAAGAGAACTCTCTCATGTTACTTTCGCCCTTACTTAAACTCAATCTAGACATGTTGCAATAGAAACAAAAAGAAGAATGATTTTGTTTGTTTTGATCTAGTTATTAGCACAGTTATTAGCGAAAGAGAGAGTCGACGAAGAGAAATCGATCAAGTCAGATAGGCCATTATGAAAAGCATTGTCGATTAGATCTGTTCAATGATCTGGTATGAACTTGGTTGCATCACAGAGAACAGACATCCAGGCTAGAACAAATTTCATTCGGAAAGTTGTGTAAGGATTTGAATCTTTACTTGAGTAAGGTTGCAAACCAATACACGATGACAACACTAACGCCACCAAACACCATATTGCCACAGTCAGTGGTGAATTGAAACATTTAAAGGGGTGAATTAAATTAGTATGGGAAATTAACCGATTGCAGCGCCACGCTATTGCCACTTGTGTTGTCGATTTCAAATGGTCGTTAAATTCCTTACACAGTTTCGGAACTGGGCTTGGATGTCTGTTCTCTGTGGTTGCATCCTCTTTTGAGTTCATTTTTGTAAATTCAATCACTGCCATGTTTTATACAGTCGGGTAAAATTTCATTAAACCATCTTAAAACTAGAGTTGTTAAGGAATTCTAGATTGAGTTTAAATGAGGGCGAAAGTAACATGAGAGAGTTCTCTTCATCGACTCTCTCTTCTGCAAATTACAGTGACAAGATGCAAATTCAATCGAACTTTTTTACATTTAGACGCTAGATTGCATCGCAACCTTGCGATTTATGGCCAAAAAGTTCAATCATACTTACATCTTGTCACTTTAATTTGAAGAAGAGAAAGTCGATGAAGAGAACTCTCTCATGTTACTTTCGCCCTTATTTAAACTCAATCTAGAATTCATTTCCACTTTGATTCAGTTATGAGTGCAATTTTTTCAAAGTGGTTTCGAAGCTGAGGTTTTTGTCTTTGCTGGGTCGAGTTTTTTCTCAACACGCTTCGAACATCTGTTTTCGAATATTTCGAACACCGGTTCAATCTGTCAAAACATGCATCCCGATTAGGTATAAACAACAACAGTTTGAAATTTGCTCATAAATTTCGGGTAAGTTTTTTCTTGATTTCTACCGGTAGGTACATAATTTTGGTACATTTACCAGTATTTAAGAAAAATTTAAGTTAGCGCCTCATCAGTCTTTCAATTGATTTCAGACGAAATGAATGAATTCAACCACAAAACGGTGTTCGTGTTGGACCATACGCCGTACTTTGGCATCTCGTGCGAATCGCCTATCGATTGCGATTTCATCAAGAGCAAAGCGCCGATTCCCCCCATCAGTAAAAGCCTGTGGACATGTGCGGTGGAGGCATCGGTCGAGTACTGCCGGATTGCGTGGGACCTGTTCCCGTCGGGGAAATTGATTCGGTTCGTGGTCAGCGACACGGCGGCGCATATTGTGAACACCTGGAACGTTAGCACGCAGAGTTTGACCCACGTCATGAATGCCATGTCGATGGTTGGGGTTCCGCCGAGGCAGACACAGGCGAATGATTATTCTGTTATTCACGGGCTGAGGGCGGCCATCGAAGCGCTGGCCGAGCCTACGGATTTCCAGAAGGAACAACTGGCCGGGAAGGAGCACGCAGTGTACAATTTGGGGCGGGTTATTTGCATCACATCGGCGCGTGACGATGCCAGCATGAAGAGCTTGGAGGACATTTTTCGGACCGTGCTGGTACAGCAGAATACGATTTCGGGTAAGTGATAATGTGGGATTAAATCTGTTCAGGTGCCTAATTGATTTGTTTTGTATTTTTCAGCGAATCACAAGGACTACCTAAACATTGACCGGTGTCACCTGGTAATCATCAATCTCTACCCGGCCAACATGGAATCGATGGTCAACAATCGAAGCTTGATCGACATTTCACCGATTCTGAAGTCGGAAATTCATTCCAACAAGGCAAACAGGATCTCCAACAAGCTGACGCATCTGATTTTGCCACACTTTGATCTGGCAAGCACGACGGTGACGGGCATTCCGATGAAGGAAGAACAGAACGCCAGTTCTAGCGCAAACTACGACGTGGAGATATTCCACGGAAGTAAGGCACATTCGGTGTTTTTGGGTACGGAGTTGGTACTGCCGCACAGTATCAAGGACGGGTCGGATTATGAAACAGTGACACTGAAGTGGTGCACGCCGAGAAGTTGTGGATCATCGGAAATGCAGCCGTGCCTGGCGCAGTGCCGTGTTACACCCGTAAGTACCTACCTTTGTTTACTTTTACTTGTAGGTAAATTTAGAAAAAAAAAACAATCTAAAGAGGTACTTACCTACGAGACCACTTCAAAGAAAAAAGAATCAAAGAATTCAAGACAAACTTCTAAAGCATTTTGTTCTACTTTCGATTTTAGGTGGATGTAACCTCCCGACCCAGCTCGTGTTTGATCAACTTCCTCCTCAATGGCCGGTCCGTACTATTGGAGATGCCGAAAAAGTCCGGTGGCAAGATTACCAGCCATCTTTTGTCGGCCCACGGTGGAGAAATCTTCATCCATTCGTTGAACACGGCCCGAAGTTGCCTGGAGGAACCGCCTTCCATCTCCGAAGGTGGAGGAGGCCGGGTCACCGATTATCGGATCAACGACTTCGGTCAACTGATGCAGATGCACCGGATCGTTCCGCTAAAGCCTATTCCAGAGCGTACGATGGATGAGAATTTGATGAAGATGCGAGCGAAATTAGGCAAAAATTCTCGGTACTGGCCTCTGACCCTCGGTACCACCATTCTCTACAACGTGCGGCAGTTTGTAGAACCGATTCTAGTGCTAACGCACAAGCCAGAACTCACCGAAGAGGACGTCCTCCAGTGTCAGAAAACGATCTTTCAACTGGCCACCCTAGAAGGGCGCCAGGAGTCCCTGGCCCTACCAAACATGGGACATCGCCTAAAAGGCAACAAACGCGAAGAACAGTACCGACTGCTTTGGGCCGAGCTCGAACTCTACGTCAGTAATAGTGGAACATCCCCGGGCCACAAAGCGGTCCTAAAGTGCATCCGGGACTGCCGCAGTCGGGCCCCGATCGAAATCTCTGACAAGGACGACGCAGCTGCGGCAGCAGCCGAAGCGCATCGAGCTTCCGTCATTCGGGCCACAACGGATTCGCCAATGTCCCCGCCGCACACCATGACGGCGGCAGTGGTGGACAGTTCGGTGGCGGCGCTCCTCGCCGGTTCCAGTCGAAGCGGCAAAAAGCTTCTTGGAAGTGGGACCAAGTCACTGTTCGACATATTGGCCACGGCGGAACGAACGCAGAGTCAGAAGCGGATAGACTTTAGCGGGCGACTGTGCACACCACACGGCCAGGTGGCCAAGTTGTATCCGAACCTGGGCATGAAGGAGGATGCGACTCCACAGGGACGACAACCGGACGTGAAATGAGTCGAGGTAATTTTGTTTAACTTTATTATTTTTATGTGATGAAAGCATACAATTATAAGACGTTCTAAATCTTAATCTTTTTCTGTGTTCTTTGTGTGAATATTTCCTATTAGAATGTCATGCGTCTGGCTACAACTCTTTTGTTGGTATTTGATGTACTCAAACTCGATTATTCCTGCAAACAAAACCGTAAAACTTTTAATTATAATGTGAAATCAATAAGTCAAAGCCCTGACTTATCTGAATTGTTCTCCCATATGTTGCCAAAAGGAAAAAGGTTAACGAAAAAGAATTTTACCACATTTTACCCAACTCATTGCAAAGTGAAAGTCTCCGCTCCGCCACGACTGACGCTGAGCGTCCCCCCAGGCCCTCGTTGCTTATTCTCGTGGAAACATCTAATCTTCACCTCGAACAGCCGCTTCAAATCACCCCACATCTCCTGCTGCCTCTGGCGTTCCACTTTGCTCCCCTGCAGTGTCGCCCTTTCCTCGGCCAATCGCTTCCCAACGGTTTCCTGTTCGAAAATTTGCTGTGCCAATGTTTCCTTCAACGAAACACGTGCCGTCTTCCCGGTGGATCCATCGAGCGCTGCCAGATTGGCGATTTCCTCGTTGGCTTTTTCCAGTAGCAGTTCGGAACGTTCGAACTCCAGCTGCAGCTCCTGCCACTGCGATTCCAGCCATTTGATCGACTTGTCCGCTTCGGTAATCTTGCTCTGCATTACGGCCGATTCGGCGTTCAGGGTGGCGACCAGTGCGTCGTAGGACTGCAAAGAAGGTGAGAGAGAGGAGAAGAAACGGAAAGTATAATTTATTGTTAAGGATTCTGTTTTGTTGGCCTTTAATCAGGATGCATCATGAATGGATAGGTGTGCCGACAACAGACGGAGCACCGAAGGATGAGAGAATGAGAAAACACCCACACGTTTGGAACCGGTGCGCAAACTATCAATGCTCAGCTCAGGGATGTTTGGAAATCAGTTCTATAGGTAAAGATTCTTTCGGTTGATCGATAGCAAAGAAAATGCGAAGATTTTTTTCTTCTATTTTTGAAGCTTTTATTGTTCTACCGTACAGGTGAGATCAGCACGTTTCGATCTTGCATCTGCAGAATTACCTCGAGAATTACTGCAGAAACAAATAAGTCATGTTGAGAGAAAATATGTGCATACAGAGAGTCTACTACCTTATAATTATTTCTTAACGTGGAAATCCTGCAATTATGATCAAATTAAGTCAATTTAAGAAATGTCTTAAATTTTGACGTAGACAAAGTGAAGCAACCTTCCCTTCCCCATATTTTTAAAATAAATTTCACACCTCACCAAGACCCATCACGAAATTTTTAAATGAATTCTCTACTATTTTACTTCTAGCAAATGTTTCATACCTATATCTCGCAATCAAAGTCGTTACCTCCTTTTCGGTTGGGGTGGGTGGGAGAGCACTCTTGGACAATTTATACGTACTAGGCCAGACCTTCTTCAGGGCTCGATTTTCAGGCTGAAGAAGGTCCGATCCAAGGACCGAAACGTCGCCAAGATTATGTAGAATCAACGCTTTCATTCAAGACTACACAGCCGAAAAACAATATCTGGTAATATCATATTATAAAAGCAACCCTCCTAAAATGTTATGGTAGGCGCATCACGATAGCGAAGTGTACGTTCAACGAGCCTTTCTGGGTCGTATTGTCCCCAACATCCTACTAAGGTTAACTCTTCAGCAGTCACGCTATTGTGTTTTGAAAAAAGGTTCCCTGTTCTACACAAATCAGCGTGGTGTTAGGATTAACCTAGAATTTTCATCACGATTTCCTTCCACATTTTCTCCAGTAGAGCATACTGGAAACCCGTCCGAGGATTTTTTTTTGAAAATGTCTACATTATGTCTTCCATGACTAACTGGAGTCTGTTCACCGATCGTCTGTTCACCAAGGAGGTGCGGCTCAAACAGCGTCTGTTCTGGCATCCAGCGGCTGAGTAAGAAATGCTGCACCACGCCCAGCTAGATCCAAGGTGCTAGCCCCATCAGCGTAGTCGTCCTAGTGTTGGTTGGGACGTTAAACAGAACTGGCCCAATAAGCCACGCTTTAAAATTCCTATTGCGAATAATATAGGTGAAAATACGACTCGATACAATCGGCAAATACCCACGCGACGAAATAAGGACTACGATTGGAAACTTGGAACATGGAATTGCAAGTCACTAGGTTTCGCAGGATGTGACAGGATGATTTACGACGAACCACATCCCCGCAACTTTGACATCGTGGCGTTGCAGGAACTTTGTTGGACTGGACAGAAAGTGTGGAAAAGCGGGCATCGAACGGCTACCTTCTACCAAAGCTGTGGCACCACCAATGAACTGGGAACAGGATTTATAGTGTTGGGCAAGATGCGACAACGTGTGATCGGGTGGCAGCCGATCAACGCAAGGATGTGCATTAAGGTGGCCCACAGTTATATGAAAAACAAAAATTTCGAAAAATGCCAAGTCTTACCTCCTAAAACAGTTCGTTTGGACTCCCAGAAGCTACGTTCAAAATTTGAGCAAAATCAATTAAGCCTAAGGGGGCGCTCAAAACGCTTGAAGTTTGTATGGGGAAACTTGGCCAAATGTATGCAGAAATCTTAAATTTTCGAATTTTGCCGCTAGGTGACGCTGTAAGCGTTCAATAATCAAACCCTTCGGTATTATTGTAGGTGACTATATGCCAAACAACTTTGTCGAAGACCGCAAAGTGATCCAACGTCTGCGAAAAAAGTTATACCCTAGGAAAAGTGAGGATAAACTTTATTGTTATTTTTCTAATACATGTAAAGGAATAATATCAATAATGAAATCTCAATACTTTACCTCACTTTGCCTAGGGTATAACTTTTTTCACAGCCGTCGGATCACTTCGCGGTCTTCGACAAAGTTCTCTGGCATATAATCATCTACAATAATACCAAAGGGTTTGATTATTGAATACTTACAGCGCCACCTAGCGGCAAAATTCGAAAACTTAAAATTTCTGCATACACTTGGCCAAGTTTTCCCATACAAACTTCAAGCGTTTTGAGCGCCCCCTTAGGCTCAACCGATTTTGCTCAAATTTTGAAGGTAGCTTCTGGGAGTCCAAAACAACTGATTTAGGAGGTAAGACTTGGTATTTTTCGAATTTTTTGTTTTTCATATAAGTGAGGGCCACCCTAATGTGCATGTTGAGAGTTAAGGGCCGTTTTTTCAACTACAGCATCATAAACGTCCACTGCCCACACGAAGGGAGACCTGATGACGAGAAAGAAGCGTTTTACGCGCAGCTAGTGCAAACATACGATGGTTGCTCGCCGCGTGACGTGAAAATCGTTGTCGGCGACATGAACCCGCAGGTAGGAAGGGAGGAAATGTACCGACCGGTAATCGGGCGAAACAGCCTGCACGCCGTATCGAATGATAACGGCCAGCGATGCGTAAACTTTGCAGCCTCTCGTGGTATGGTAGTCCGAAGCACCTTCTTCCCCCGCAAAGATATCCACAAAGCCACCTGGAGATCACCCGACCATCAAACAGAAAACCAAATCGACCACGTTCTAATCGACGGTAAATTCTTCTCAGATATAACCAGCGTCCGCACATACCGCAGTGCGAATATAGATTCGGATCACTATTTAGTCGCTGTATGCATGCGCTCAAAACTTTCGACAGTTATCACCACGCGTCGAAGTCGAACGCCGCGACTCAACATCGAGCAGCTGCGTAACGTAGAAGTGGCTCAAGACTACGCGCAGCAGTTAGCAGTGGCCCTAACAACGGAAGAGCAGCTTGGCGCAGCCAAGCTTGCTATTTGATGAAAACATTCGCGAAATGATGCGATTTGCTTTCGACAACGAATACGTTTTCACCCATCCTCGCTTTATTCAATCAACCTCCCATACGAGTAGCACACGAACGGACTCAACACTGATCAGCATAGTTGACTCTTCCTTTTCGCCGTTGAGCCGTTGCGTTCTCCAAGCATCTCTTTTCATCGCTTTCGATGCTTTTCGACAGCTTATCGCGAAGCATCGTTGGCTGGAAGCTTTATTAGTATGGTATCGGTACATGCGAATGTTGCTTCTGTGTGCGTGTCGAGCGTTCGTGCCGTAGCTTCGCAAACCAACCTATTCGGTATGGTTCGGCTGTTCGGGCGAGCGTGTGACGGCACAGTCAGATGTGTGCAAAATCGTTTGTGATTTACATCATGTTCGTTTTGCCACCTCTTTGCTGCTGGCAGGGCGCAAAATTTTCGAGCAGACGAGCTGAAGTTCACCGTGCGGCAATTTTCATTCACTTGCCTGCATATTCATATTCACCTGCTCGATACTCGTTTGTCAACTGAATGAAAGCCAATGAATATTTGTAAACATCTTACAAAGTGTTAAATTGCTGATAAAATATTAACGTTTCGATTATATTTAACGATGCTTTACACAGATCTTTTACCATTTGATTGTTGTGGAGTGTTTTTGCACGCAAAAACGGCTACGCTCAAAAATGTGTTCGGCCTGCACATTTTTAGTAAACATCCATGCCGCACATGACTGTGTTGGAAACACACATTTTTTTAAAATTGCTCGTACGCTCACATGAGCATGTATTTTGCAATAATTTCGACATGGCAACCTCACTGGGTTTATAAACCACCTTCAAATACCGAACAATATTGATATTTTGCAAAAATGTGAGCGTACGAGCAATTTAAAAAAATGTGTGTTTCCAACACAGTCCCTGTGCGGCATGGGCGTTACTCAAAAATGAGAGCTTTTATTTTAGAGAGTGGAAGGAATCGTAGCCATAAACGTAGGTAGTTATGGAGATGTTTCTCGATCGGCTTCATATTCAATGACTACGAATTGACTGACTGTGTGAAGAGGGAGAGCGAAAATGAATTTGTTTGTTTTGAATATTCAGTGCAGAATCATTCAAATTCGTGCTGTTTTCAGTCAATGTCTATGAACATTTTGCACCCTGGCTGCTGGTAATCGCTGATCAGTGCACAGTTCAATCGCACGCGATAAATAAACAGTTGATGAGTTGTGATGAGCACTAGTGAGGTGATCATTTGCATCATTGGGCGCAGCTACACTTGAAGATGGCTGGAGGGACATCCGATCCGCCATAGGTACTATGGCTACAGCACTAGGCTTCGCTACTTCGAATCACAGAAACGACTGGTACGACGGCGAATGTGAACAGTTGAAAAACGAGAAGAATGCTGCAACACCGTACGAGAGCGAATGAGGCACGTTATAAACAGGCGCGGAACAGGCAGAACTCAGTCTTCCGGATGAAGAAGCGCCAGCAGGAAGAACGAGATCGCGAAGCGATGGAAGAGCTGTACCGCGCTAAGGACACACGAAAGTTCTACGAGAAGCTGAACCGCTCGCACAGAGGCTTTGTGCCACAAGCCGACATGTGCCGAGATAATCACGGGAATATTCTCACGAGCGAGCGTGAGGTGGTCGAGAGGTGGCGGCAGCATTACGATGAGCACCTCAGTGGCGACGTTGCAAGTACCGAAGGTGGCGTGGTAACAAATCTAGGAGTATGTGCACAGATCTAGGAGTATGTGCACAGGACCAAAGACTTTCGGCCCCTGACCTCCAAGAGATTGAGGAGTAGGTTAGCCGGTTGAAAAACAACAAAGCCGCTGAGGCAGATCAACTACCAAGCGAGCTTCTAAAATACGGTGGAGAAGCACTGGTGAGAGCACTACACTGGGTCATTACCAAGATTTGGGAGGAGGAAGTATTACCGGAGGAATGGACGGAAGGTATCGTGTGTCCCATCTACAAAAAGGGCGACAAGTTGTATTGCGGGAGCTACCGCGCGATCACACTACTGAGCGCTGCCTACAAGATACTCTCTCAAATTTTATGCCGCCGTCTATCACCGATTGCAAGAGAGTTCGTGGGGCAATATCAGGCTGGATTTATGGGTGAACGCGCTACAACAGACCAGATGTTCGCCATCCGCCAGGTGTTGCAGAAATGCCGCGAATACAACGTACCCACACATCACTTGTTCATCGATTTCAAATCGGCGTATGATACAATCGATCGAGAACAGCTATGGCAGATTATGCACAAATACGGATTCCCGGATAAACTGATACGATTGATCAAGGCGACGATGGATCGAGGATGTGCGTAGTTCGAGCACCGACGAACCGACGTGACAGTGGTGTTTCAAAACTGTCCCCCCTCAATTTAACGGTCGACCAGCAAAGCGAGCGAACCCTTCTGTCAAATCAGCGTAGACGCGAACCTCTTCCTATGTTAACACACGGGGGTTTGATATCAAGCTAGCATACCCAGGGATGGCAAAAATACTTTTTTCTCTTTTCCGTTCATCGATACTGGAAGTAAAATAAAAACAAAACAACGGCAGCACTAATACCATCAGACGCCGCGCCGACGGCAGTCAAGCAGGCGCTTGATGGTTTTCGCTTCCCCACGAAAATATTTATGAGCAGTCATGCTGAGGCGGGTGATTGCGAAAAATGTCAAATATTTTCAACTGCTAATAACTCACTTGTTTTAATAAATAATTCAAATCGATTTGCACAAATAGCTAGAGCACACTCCTAGCTTTGTGATGCATGTAAAGAAGTTTGTCTAGAAGCGGTTTGAAACGCAGAAAAATGCGAAAACGGGAGAGACAGAAATTTCTGTCGTCGTTGTGCTCGAGTACTGGCGCTCTCCCGATTGGAAACCGTTTCGAGGAAGAAGGCTGCAGGAAAAAAAATGTTATGACATTTATTTTTCGAACAGTTTGAGTTTGGCTGGGCCTATGATGTTCGTGTGGAAAAATGTCAAATGTACAGCCGGTAACCGTTTTTTCCAGTACATTTCTCATCCCTGAGCATACCAACGCGGGCCGTTATAGAGGTGGCGATAGTGTTCGGCTATTTTTCATCATGGCGTCGCGGACAACAAATTTGAATTTGTTTGTTCTAGCTGTCACGTCGGTTCGTCGGTGGTTCGAGTATCAGGGACACTCTCGAGTCCCTTCGAAACTCGCAGAGGGTTACGGCAAGGTGATGGTCTTTCGTGCTTGCTGTTCAACATTGCTTTAGAGGGTGTAATTAGGAGAGCGGGGATAAACACGAGTGGAACGATTTTCACGATGTCCGTTCAGCTGCTTGGTTTTGCCACAGAGAACAGACGAACATGCTCGAACCAAATTGCTTGAAAATCTTGTGTAAAGAAAAAACAAGCTCAGTAGCGACATCGACGGTGACTTTCCCACTCAAAAACTTGTTTCGACAACACGATGGCGCTTTCTGAAGAAATATTTCACTAGCGCACCTTTAAATTTTCCTACTCAGATTCTGAGCTGTATTTGCGTAAATAACAAGATGTTTATGATTATTTCACTAACCCAGCAACAAAATTTGAGCAACTCCTTGATAATTAATTTCATTATTTTTAATAAGAAACAAGTTGAACAAGAATTCAATTATTGTTTTCCAAATAAAACCAACACACTCTTTAGGTGGAACTATACTAGGGTGCACACTTGGTGACACTAGCGCCAAAAGGTGAAACAGCGGCAAATTTGTACCCCGATTCGAAATTTGACAGCGCCGCGTAATGGCCACATTCCCAGTTATTTCAAAACAACCGTTGCAATGCTTTACACAACTGCACGACATGAGCTTGGACGTCTGTTCTCTGTGGTTTTGCTGATGATATTGATATTATTGCTCGAAAATTTGAGACGATGGCGGAAACGTACATCCGACTAAAGAGTGAAGTCAGGCGAATCGGATTAGTCATTAATGTGTCGAAGACAAAGTATATGATGGCAAAGGGCTCCAGGGAGGAATCACCGCGCCCGCCACCCCGAATTTATATCGACGGTGATGAAATCGAGGTTGAAGAATTCGTGTACTTGGGCTCACTGATGACCGCCGACAACGACACCAGCAGAGAAATTCACAGATGGAACGACGGGACTTGGAGAAGGCGAATGAACCACGAGCTGCATCAGCTGCTGAGAGAAGCAACCATCGTCCATACCGCGAAAATCGGGAGGCTACGGTGGGCGGGTCACGTCATCAGGATGTCGGATAGCAACCCGACTAAAATGGTTCTCGAGAGTCATCCGACCGGTACAAGAAGACGTGGTGCGCAGCGAGCTAGGTGGGTCGACCAAGTGGAGGACGATCTGCGGACCCTACGCAGAGTGCGGAACTGGAGACAAACAGCCATGGACCGAGTAGAATGGAGACAGCTACTATGTACAGCAGAGGCCACCCCGGCCTTAGCCTGATCGGTAAGGTCAGTATGATTCAAAGAAGGAAAAATCTATGATAAAATATAGGCAGATTCAACGCCAACTAATCCCTATCAAAACTAGACAGACTAGCCTATGATTAAAACAAGGAAATATTTCTGATAATCATGTTGGGAGTCAGGATGTCGAAATCTTCTGAATTCTGTTGATGACGATTCGGTCAAACGACATTCGACCAAACGGCATTCGGCCAAATGGCCGGACGGACTCCCTCTTGAAGCCCCTGAAACGCCCCTAAAATCCTCTTGAAAACCATTGGAACGCCCCTGAAACCTCTTTCAGCCCCGTGAAACGCCCTTGATACCCTTTGAAAACCCCTGGAACGTTCTTGAAATCTCCTGAAACATGCATGAAACCCCTTGAAAATTCCTGGCACACTCTTGAAACTTCCTTGAAAACGTCTTGCACGCTCTAGAAGCCCCTTCAACGACCCCTGAAAAGCCCATTTTAACTTCGAGAAACATACTGAAGCGCCCCTGAAACCCTTTGAATTCCTCAGAGATCATTTGGATTACCCCTAAAACTGGGGGCCTCTGAAATCGATAAAAATATACCAGTCATGCTAACAGCACAGACAAACAGACGTAACACTTCGAACACTTTCCGATTCGAAAAATAGTCACGATCTAGGTCACGATTACTTTTTCGCCCAATACTAAAAAGACTGAGTTTGGCCAACCATGAACTAGGTGGCGGTAGTGCGCAAACGTCAAACTCGAACAAAACCGATGGAAGCGCCACGGGTGGCCCGTCGGCCAACTATCACATTTTAAAATTGGTCGTTTAATCGATGTACGATGAGAATGATTAGAGTGTTACGTCTGTTTGTCTGTGCTAACAGTTTAGGTACTGCCAAGTCTTACCTGCTGAATCTGTTGTTTTAAGCTCCCAGAAGCTACGTCCATACGGGCCCATATAGCCGAGGCGGTAAACGCACGGGTATTCAGCATGACCATGCTGAGGGTGACGGGTTCGATTCCCGGTCGGTCCAGGATCTTTTCGTAAAGGAAATTTCCTTGACTTCCTTGGGCATAGAGTATCTTCGTGCCTGCCACACGATATACACATGCAAAATGGTCATTGGCAGAGGAAGCTCTCAGTTAATAACTGTGGAAGTGCTCATAGAACACTAAGCTGAGAAGCAGGCTTTGTCCCAGTGAGGACGTTACGCCAAGAAGAGGAGGAAGCTACGTTCGAAATTTGAGTGAAGTCATTAAGTCTAGTTTGCGCTCAACGAGCTTGAAGTTTGTATGAGAAAACTTGATGTACGAAGAAAATCTTTATTTTCGACTTTTATTACTAGGTGGTGCTGTAAGCGTGCAATAATTAAATCCTTTGGCATTCTTGTGGGTGGCTTTATGCCATAAAACTTTGTCGAAGACCGCAAAGAGATCCAACGCCTGTTAAAAAAATTATAGCCTACATATGTGAAGTGTTTTAAAAGTCAAATGCCTATATCTGAACCTCAGTCGCATGCCTCTGACGAGGAAAAAGATTGCTCTAAACAAATATATAGTAATTTAAATCCGTTAAAGCCGTTGACTTCAGCAGCTCTGAAACCTTTCTTTTGTGATGAAAATAAATGAAATTAGGACTAGGTATGATAAAATGATACTAAAGAAAAGAAAGCAAAATAAAACGAGATCGCCAATTTATCCGCAAACGATGATCAAGGATTTCATAAGAAATTTTAAGAGGAGCAGTCTATTGTCCACAACAAAAGAGGTCGATGAATGACTCGGGGATGTGGAGGAATATTGTACAAGACCAACAAGATACAAAATATTTTCGATATATCCGATTCCGCTGTGAAGCTACTCTGCTGTAGCCATTCAGGTGTTCAGATAGGTAAGTTTTGCGAAATTCTGGCAGGCAAACAATCATTCAATGTATTTACAACTTTAAATTATTATTAAAATATTGTACAATTATATCACATTAGTAATAGTTCAGTCTTTCACTCTCCCTCCTTATCCGTTATACAATCAGTGGCAACACGCAAACACCCCTGGTGGTGTCGAACTTCACCGCCTTCAGCTGCACTTCACTGGCCTTGAACGCGTACACCGGCGACAGGTCCGCCACCAGCAGCAGCTTCTGCTCCGTAACTGGAGCTTGGTACAGCACCGTGACCTCGTTGAACTGCCGTCCCATAATTATAATCTCCGAACTGCCGCTTTCGTCCACGCAGATCGCTTCGATCACTACAACGCCTTCCTTGGTGATTACATAGTTATCCGGATCTTTGGTCGTCAGCGTAATGTTGGCGTTCATAAGCAGAACGGGCTCTTCTGAGTCTGACTGTTCTAGCCGTGGATACCGATGTCGGTATTCGTTCAAGCGGTTCTCCACGATCGCGGAGGTGTTCTCTTCTACTAGCGAGCCGATTTCCTCCAAGGTGATCGTGGAACTTGACTGGATTGCTTTCAAAATGGCGTCCATATGGCGATCGTACCGGTAGCCATTTAGGCGACACATCGGTCCGGCCTTCATGTTGACTTCTTCGAAGTGGAGAAGATTGTGTACGTTGTAGTCGATCAGGTGCGATCCGTAGAGGATGGAATAGTCCGCTACGAAAGTGTTGAGCAGCTGTCCGGCAACGTAGGTGCTGCATTCTACGTAGAGTTCTGTGCTGATCAGAATTCGCATCGCCAGATGGAGGTACAGGAAGTGGATGTAGTACTTTTGCGGTAGATAGTTCTTGAGGACGATCGGAGAGTAGTAGAGCAGGAACTGCCTCCAGTCGTACGCATCCCAGTCGGGTAGATTGTCCAGGCTTTTCGGTTTCTGACGGAACTCCTTGGGGCAGCAATGGGCCATTACTGCAAGGTCGGCACTGATCCGCCGAACCGCTTCTTTGTTCAACCGGTAGTCGAGCTTACCGGTGAGCCAGAGGTTCATGAGTCGTTTCATCACACCTTCGCAAACGACGTATTTGTAGTCGAGGACGAATTGGGATTTAAGTTCCAGATTGAGCTCCCGAAGTATTGGAACACCCACGTGGTGCCCGTTCTGCAAGCAGTAGATGAAGTCGTCGTCGCTTCGCATGGACGCTAGGTTGGCCGTGGGTGGAAAACTGGTGATTCCTGCGTTGAACTGCAGTTGACCTCGTTGATTGCACTTGCTACAACCGAATTGTGAATTAGGCAGTGACGTGCAAGTGACTAAGCTGTTGGCAATCGGATCACACAGCACAGCTCGGATATTGATGCAATACATTCTTCCATCAACGTCAAATCTATGGTTCTCCAAACTCTTGAGTTCATCTACTAGTGGTTGAAGAATTTCGTTTGCGATTGTTGGATTTGGAAATGTCCCCTGGTAGATGCCTATTACAAAGGGTTCGTCCAGTTGCACCGAGAGCTTCCCCATGATGATCATATACTGCGGAAGCTGAATACCTGCCACCTTCTCCGATTTCACGACGTAAAATGCAAGATCCATGAAGAGCATCTGCATGAACCAGTGATTCGATTCATCCACGAACTTCTGTAGATAACTCACGACCGATTGCTTCACTCCGAAGTTCAAGTATCGCCCAACGGACATGGGAACGATCTTGAAGTTGTGCTTCTGCTGCAAGTATTCCTCTGTGTTCTTCGATATACTAACACCGTTTTCCTTCATGATCGACAGCAAATCTCCCACCAGTTCCTCCGAAGGATTGTATTTCACGGTAAACTCTTTCAACTGATCGCGTAACGTTGGTTTATCGGGACTGAACTCCTTGCACGAAAACTCTATGCATCTGATCGTCTTCTTGGCTTTGCTTCTTCCTTTCGACTTCGCATCCCCCGCAACGGTATAGTTCGAACAGTAATGATACTCCTGTTTGATCTTATTCCTCTGGTGATCGATAACTTCGTTACGTATAAAGTTCTGAATGGGTTTCGCGACATTCTCGTTCAACACCGTCAACAGATTCAACTTGGCCATTCGCTTGAGCGATTTGTTAATCTTTTTCGGGAATTCACCGCGTTTGGTCTTCATGTTGGTGCTGCACTTATCTAACTCGATCGAGATCACCGACTGAGAGGTAATGTTCCTTCTTCCATCGAGAGCTAAACGCTCTTTCAGAAGTCTTCAACCACACCGACCGGCTGCACACACTCGACTACGGAGGCATTTTGACCTGCTTCTGCTCGAAGGAAAATGGGAAAAAACTTTTTTTTCCTCTATTGACGAGGATACGTGGGAGGAAGAGAACCGAAGAAGAACGTGCAGCCAAAAGGATCATTGCAAGCAAACGCAGATATCCTGCAGCTCGTCGTCGTCGTCGTCGGGAAACACATGTTCCCTATAGGTTTTATTGTCTTTCGATTCTGTACTTTTTTCGGGTTCGATGGATTTTGACCTGCTGAGCTGGTGGTGTAGCACACCGGTCTTCCTCAATATCGACGGGATGATTGGTACCAAAACGGTGGTGGTAGTGGAATGACACATGTTGATGTACATATTCTAAGCAATATTTTTAATAGCATTCAAAATCTGATCAAAAGCAAGCCTCTCACCCCAGTCGGTCTAGGTTCAATCCTAGTCGACGCCGTCGGTATTTCTGAGACAAAAATATCTGATCACGCCTTCCCTCGGATAGGAAGTAAAGCCGTAGGTCCCGGCCCATGTGTTGATGGGTTCGATATGTAGGGTGTCAGGTGTGTGTGGATGTCTCCCTGACCGTCCGTGTTTAGGCTTAGTACCAGAAATAGGCGGACGTTAAACTAGAGCTGATGCCGAACGGTGTCGGCTCGCCAGAAATAAGAAGAAGAAGAAGAAGATCAAAAGCAACAATTGGAATTGAAGTGAACTTAGCGAAAAGCATTTACGTGATGTTGTAAAGGTCACAATTTGCCAAAATTAGCTGATGCAAAAAAAAATACGCTTTTTATTCTACCCGAAAACGACAAAGAAAAGGAAATCGACACAATACATTTCTTTACATAGGAAGGTCTGCAGGTAGCTTTTCCGTTCCAGATGCATTGGAATTTGCTATAGATTGTAGGGGAACGTGCAACAGCAACTTTCACCTAAGCAAATTTACCGAAAGAACATGCCAGCACCCAAGATACAAACATTTGACAAATCAACCAAGTAGCAAGTTGAATAATAATTGATTTTGATAAGCTAGAATTTCACTATTTAACCTATGCAAAATATTTGACCATACAATTATTTGCTCAACATCACATTTAAGATAAGACGCCACAATACCACCTGATCCGTCCTCGCTCCGCGTCCGTCGCTCTCTGTGCTCCACGCCTTCTTGTACCAACCGGATCAGTAGCGAACACCAACTTTGCAGGGTTGTTATCCGGCATTCTTGCAACATACCCTGCCCACCGTATCCTTCCGGCTTTCGCCACCTTCTGAATGATGGGTTCGCCGTAGAGTGCAGCAGGCTCGTGGTTCATCCTTCTACGCCACACACCATTCTCCTACACACCGCTAAAGATCGCCATTAGCAAGCGTCGCCTGAAAACTCCGAGTGCTTGCAGGTCCTCCTCGAGCATGGTCCATGTATCGTGCTCGTAGAGGACCACTGGCGTCATTAGCGTTTTGCATATGGTGTATTTGGTGCGTGGGTGAATCTCATCAGACTGCAGCTTCTTCTGGAGCCCGTAGTAGGCCCGACTTCCACTGATAATGCGCCTTCGAATTTCACGACTCACGTTGTTGTCAGCCGTCAGTAAGGATCCGAGGTAGACGAATTCCCCCATCACCTCGAAGGTATCCTCGTCTATCGTAACATCACTACCTAGACGGATCTGGTCGTGTACGGTTCAGCCTACCAGCATGTACTTTGTTTTTGAGGCATTCACCACCAGTCCAACCTATGCTGCTTCGCGTTTCAAACGGGTGTACAGCTCTGTCACCGTTCCAAATGTACTGGCGATAATGTCTATGTCGTCCGCAAAGCACACGAATTGACCGGATTTTGTGAAGATCGTTCTCCGGCTGTTGAGCCCAGCTCGTCGCATCACACCTTCCAAAGCGATGTTGAAGAGTAGGCATGAGAGTCCATCACCTTGTCGCAGGCCCCGCAGGAATGAACTGGATAGTTTACCCGAAACCCTTACGCAGTTTTGCACACCGTCCATCGTTGCTTTCATCAGACTTGTCAGCTTCTCAGGGAAGCCGTTTTCGTCCATGATTTTCTGCGCGGTCGATACTCTCGTATGCCGTTTTGAAGTCGATGAACAGGTGATGCGTTGGGACCTGGTATTCACGGCATTTCTGGAGGATTTGTCGTACGGTGAAGATCTGGTCCGTTGTCGACCGGCCATCGATGAAGCCGGCTTGGCAACTTCACACGAACTCTTTCGTTTTAGGTGACAGACGACGGAAGATGATCTGAGATAGCACTTTGTAGGCAGCATTCAAAATCAAACAGGCTATTTGTCAACTTATATTGGTCATTTAAACATTTATTTATTTTTTTTTTATTTAACCCCATTGTACCCTAAATTTCCAAATTTCATAGGATGCAGAAGTATTACTGATTAACGAACGTGGGTAGATCACCTTAGAATGGTGCGTTGCGGTGTAAGATCTACCAAATCAAATTTTGATCTTGATATTTACCGTATTTATAAATATTTTAAGATCAAAGTTTGATGCTTTTTTGTGTTTTGTAGTTAATTTTGTTTCAATGTACTGCTAATCAACATTTTATTTCAGCAGGTTTGAGATTATCAACCGAAAAATCTAGTAATTAAACCAAATGCCATCAAGACGACGAGGAAACCAGGATGAATCGCGCAGACAACTGATTCGAAGAAGACTAACAATGGTGTGCCTGATCGTTGACCAAGCGTATCCTTTGGAGTTTACCCTTCCACTAACAACACCCAAATTCCCGTGACACCTAGGCCTGAGAGATCGTAGAGTTGTCTACATTTTTCATAGGTGTCCAAAACTAACCATCCTTTCCCATCCCTCAGCAGTCGCAAGGACGTGGCCAGGACAGTGCTCGACCATTGGAGGATTGCGTCAGTCTTGTCTAAGAGTCAGAGTTTAGTCCCAAATCTTTGTGCTTTGGTTCGGACGGGAAGGAGGCAACCCTCATAACAGCAGTCTAGGACTGTACCACCTACGAACTTGTGCGACTACAATTTTCAAGAGCACAAATCTGAAGAACCGAAAGTCTGTTTGCACTGAAAAGTTGATCGATTGGTAACCCGCTGGTGCTGACCAATCGATCAACTTTTCAGGGCAAACAGATATTCGGTTCTTCAGATTTGTGTTCTTGAAAATTTGAGGTGTGGCTTCGTTATATATTCACCTTAATGCTAATGCAGAAGTATTACTGATGGCAGCCTATTTATTGCACCCATAAACAAACAGAAACGCTCCATAGAAAATCAAAAAGCGCTCCATAGACAAAAAACATATGTTCCATGAAAATGTACAATGTAACCCATAAATAATTGAAAACGTTCCATACTTTATAGAAAATGTACCGGTAAAACATAGAATGTTCTCATTAAAAGTGCAAAAATTAAATTGCACCATAAAAAATTGAAATTGCACCATAGTAAATAAATAAATGTTCCATAAGTATTATCAAATTGCACCATACAAAATATGAATTGCTCCATGAGAAATTGAAAATTCTCCATAGATAGCATATTGTCGTAATTTAAATTCGGCAGTGGTGAATTGCTTTACGTAGCACCACTTTAGTGGTGCAGATGTTTAAAGTTATGGAGAATTTTCAATTTTTTATGGAGCAAATCCTATTTTATATGGTGCGTTTGATAATACTTATGGAGCATTTATCTATTTTCTATGGTGCAATTTCAATTTTTTTATGGTGCAATTTAATTTTTCTATGGAGCAATATTCAATTTACTATGGGTACAATTTTAATTTTCTATGGAGCATTTGCATTTTAGTATGGAACATTTGTGTTTTAGTATGGAGCATTTCAGTATTATTTATTGGTACAAAATTGAACTTTTAATGAGTAAATTTTATGTTTCAGCGGTACATTTTCTATAAAGTATGGAACGTTTTCAATTATGTATGGGTAACATTGCACATTTTCATGGAACATATGTTCGTTCTTTAGGGAGCGCTTTTTGATTTTCTATGGAGCATTTGTAATTTGTTATGGTCACAATAACCTTTTGCCACAGAGAACAGACATCCAGGCTAGAACAAATTTCATTCGGAAAGTTGTGTAAGGATTTGAATCTTTACTTGAGTAAGGTTGCAAACCAATACACGACGACAACACTAACGCCATCAAACACCATATTGCCACAGTCAGTGGTGAATTGAAACATTTCAAGTGGTGAATTAAATTAGTATGGGAAAATAACCGATTGCAGCGCCACGCTATTGCCACTTGTGTTGCCGATTTCAAATGGCCGTTAAATTCCTTACACAGTTTCGGAACTGGACTTGGATGTCTGTTCTCTGTGCTTTTGCCATTACTGATTAACTCTTCATCAATGAGCCATTTTACGAAGTGACAACAATGTTGATGATGATATTGATTTTCACGGGTTATTGGACACTACCTCCTGTCAAAATTCATTCATAAAATCGGCTCGTAAAATGGACTATGGTCCACTGCACGAATTTATGCTGGTCTGCTTACTCTCACAGAAAATTTGACGTTTGAGAGGTGCAGACACCGAGGGAGAGTAAGCAGGCCAGAATAAATTCGTGCAGTAATCCATATTAACTCTTATCATATGTACATAGAAGTTTCAAGTTAAAGTTGGTTTAATTTAAAAACAATAAAAAATAAGTTTGTAGGGGAGTTTGGGTAAACTAAGCTCTAAAATATATGCTGCCGTCACCTTCGGTCTATGAGGCTATGGGCAAATAACATCTATATACATAAATAAAAATGGAATGGAATACAAGCCTAACTTTACCAAACACCGTATGTAACCTATGTAAACATAGAAGAGATTTTCACACGAGGCGCTGAAATCCATAAAGGACTAGGGTGCCTGTACCAATTATGGCACTACCTAAGGAAAACAATTGGGTTGTTTAGTGAATAAAATATTGCTATTTTCTATAGCCTAATCGATTCAGCTCATTTTTCTGAGTATAAAGTGATTTTATTGGTTTCAAAATGCTTTGTTTTGATGATTAAAATAACAAAACAGTTTTAATTTTCGTGGACAGAATGACAGCTCAATCCTAGGTTCAATCGATAAAATGACAGGTTGACCCAAATAAAAAAAAATCCCATACAAACTTTAAATGCGCACTCCAACAATTATGAAATTTTGGATTTCGACTAATTTTTGGGTGGAGAATCCGATTATAGAATAATCCGAATACCCCTAAAGAACCCAATTCGTACAAAAATAACGAGAAACCGACAAATGTCATCAATATGCTAAAAGATAGCTTAGTTTCCATACTTTACAGGAAAAATATAGAAACGGAGCCAAAACTATTTTTAGTATTTATTCCAGCGTGTGCCAATGATAGGAACCTTGTACCAGTTATGGTTAATTTTTTTTAGCTTCGGTTCCTTTTCGCACTATTTGCATGCATTCCTTATGGGATTAGCCTAACTGGCACACTTTGGCGAAAAAGGTTGCAGTTGAAATTTTAAGGAAAACGATTTATTTCTACTATAATTTGAGCAAAATGTGGAGTTTAAATGAGTGCAACCATCCTTTGTGAACGTGATCTGTTGATCACAAAATTGTTCTCTTTGATTTACATCGTTAAAGGGTGAAAATAACCTATAGCGAATAGTTGGTACTATAGCCATAATCGATACACTTACCCTACTTGTATCACTCACCTTTGGAGATGATTTGTGAAAAAATATCCGGATTTTTCACGTTTCTGAAATGCTCAGTGTATGAGTTTCTGTGGAAACAGCGAACTTCTTCTTCGATTTCCTCCGTTCGTGGATTTAGTTAGATACGGAGTTTGGTAAAGTTAGGCTTGAATGGTGTTTGTATGTCACGAAAAGGCTCGGGAACGGGTCAACGGATTTACTGCATTCTTTCACTGTTGCATTTGTGCAAGGCTGCGTAACGCAGCAACTGCGTAACGTAGAAGTGGCTCAAGACTACGCGCAGCAGTTAGCAGTGGCCCTACCAACGGAAGAGCAGCTTGGCGCAGCTACACTTGAAGATGACTGGAAGGACATCCGATCTGCCATAGGTAGTATCTCGGCTACAGCACTAGGCTTTGCGACTCCGAATCACAGAAACGACTGGTACGACGGCGAATGTGAACAGTTGAAAAACGAGAAGAATGCAGCATGGGCGAGAATGCTGTAACACCGTACGAGAGCGAATGAGGCGCGTGACAGACAGGCGCGGAACAGACAGAACTCAGTCTTCCGAATGAAGAAGCGCCAGCATGAAGAACGAGATCGCGAAGCGATGGAAGAGCTGTACCGCGCTAAGGACGCACGACAGTTCTACGAGAAGCTGAACCGCTTGCGCAGAGGCTTTGTGCCACAAGCCGACATGTGCCGAGATAATCACGGGAATATTCTCACGAGCGAGCGTGAGGTGGTTGAAAGGTGGCGGCAGCATTACGATGAGCACCTCAATGGCGACGTTGCAAGAACCGAAGATGGCGTTGTAACAGGTCTAGGAGTATATGTGCACAGGACGAAAGACTTGCGGCCCCTGACCTCCAAGAGATTAAGGAGGAGGTTGGCCGGTTGAAAAACAACAAAGCCGCTGGAGCAGATCAACTACCAAGCGAGCTTCTAAAATACGGTGGAGAAGCACTGGTGAGAGCACTACACTGGGTCTTTACCAAGATTTGGGAGGAGGAAGTATTACCGGAGGAGTGGATGGAAGGTATCGTGTGTCCCATCTACAAAAAGGGCGACAAGTTGGATTGCGCGATCACACTACTGAGTGCTGCCTACAAGATACTCTCTCAAATTTTATGCCGCTGTCTATCACCGATTGCAAGAGAGTTCGTGGGCCAATATCAGGCTGGATTTATGGGTGAACGCGCTACAACGGACCCAGGTGTTGCAGAAATGCCGCGAATACAACGTGTCCACACATCACTTGTTCATCGATTTCAAATCGGCGTATGATACAATCGATCGAGAACAGCTATGGCAGATTATGCACGAATACGGATTCCCGAATAAACTGATACGATTGATCAAGGCGACGATGGATCGAGTGATGTGCGTAGTTCGAGTATCAGAGACACTCTCGAGTCCCTTCCAATCTCGCAGAGGGTTACGGCAAGGTGATGGTCTTTCGTGCTTGCTGTTCAACATTGTTTTAGAGGGTGTAATTATGAGAGCGGGGATAAACACGAGTGGAACGATTTTCACGAATTTCGTTCAGCTGCTTGGTTTCGCTGATGACATTGGTATTATTGCTCGTACATTTGAGACGATGGCGGAAACGTACATCCGATTGAAGAGTGAAGCCAGGCGAATCGGATTAGTCATTAATGTGACGAAGACAAAGTACATGTTTGCCAGGCTCCAGGGAAGAATCACCGCGCCCGCTACCCCGAATTTATATCGACGGTGATGAAATCGAGGCGGTTAAAGAATTTGTGTACTTGGGCTCAATGGTGTCCGCCGACAACGACACCCCAGCAGAGAAATTCAGAGGCACATTGTGGCAGGAAATCGTGCTTACTTTGGACTCCGCAGAACTCAACGATCGAATAGAGTTCGCCGTAACACAAAGTTAACTATCTACAAAACGCTGACTAGACCGGTCGTCCTATATGGGCACGAAACATGGACTCTACGTGCAGAGGACCAACGCGCCCTTGGAGTTTTCGAACGGAAGGTGATGCGTACCATCTACGGCGGAGTGCAGATTGAAGACGGGACTTGGAGAATGAACCACTAGCTGCATCAGCTGCTGAGAGAACTAACCATCGTCCATACCGCGAAAATCGGGAGGCACTAAAAGACTAAAATGGTTCTCGAGAGTCATCCGACCGGTACAAGAAGACGTGGTGCGCAGCGAGCTCGGTGGGTCGACCAAGTGGAAGGACGATCTGCGGACCTTACGCAGAGTGCGGAACTGGAGACAAATAGCCATGGCCCGAGTGGAATGGAGACGGCTATTATGTACAGCAGAGGCCACCTCGGCCTTAGCATGATTGGTAAGGTAAGTATAATGGGCAAATTATCACTACCATGAGGATCTTCGATCACCTTCCACGAGCAATCAAATGATAGTGAACTTGATACCAGTGATAGGACAAGACGGCTTTCTTTGACGTCACATGCAATACGTGTCTATTCGTTCACCTGTATACAGACAATTCATTCAAGTTGAAATCGTCGCATAAATAATAGAAAATGGCCGGCCCATATGGGTCGCTCCACCCAGTTCCATGTGAGTTCATATCAACCAGAATTAAAACTGGATGTGATAGTGAAGAAACTGCATTCCAAAGATGTCGGCGGTTAATTGACTTGATAATACGTCATTCTTGTAAAATTGAGTTCAATGTGACGTAATCAATTTGTGAATCGTGCATCATTACGTTTCATATGACTGAATATTCAGTTAAATGTGACAGATAATAACGTCACTTGGGTGTTTAAATTTACGTGCTGCTTGCAGATTTGCATCCAAGTGACGCAAATTTGCATGATTTTTGTGTGTACATAAAAGCTGTATTGACCAAACTTACTCAAAATTGGAAGATCTCCATAACTGAAAATAGTGTTTAAAGTGGCAGTATCACATTTCCCGGAATGACATTTCCCGAACGATGCTGGACATTTGACGAAATTATCTTTTTTTTTCTTACTCTCCTAAGCAAGCACAAGTTTTAAAGGAAGATGAGTGAGAAAAAGCAAGATTCGCCAATGATGTTGAATCATTGGGTTGAAGTATCCCAGGTAACCACTAAGCATTTGAATTAGCCGTACAGCAGGTGAAAATAAGCATTTCAACTTCTTCCTGCCCTACATAAGCAGTTTGAATACATAGCTGTCTTGAATTAGCATTAGCTGTGCTGCTCAAAAGCTTACGACTGTTAATTAACATTTCAACTACTTGTGGTGCTCGAGCGTTGCTTCTGTAAATCTGATCGTCCATTCTTTAGAAGGAGTGGCTCACAACAACGTCTGTCCCCCCTATTAGGGGCGGCTGATCGACGCCCAAGTGCCAGGGAAGGGCTCTAAGCTCAACTATGCACTATGGTCCTCCGGATAGTATGGGGTTGGTGGTTGGCCCTGCGAACCAACCGTAAAAAAACCAGTCATAATAATACGTACCGAGACCAACAACCGCCGCAAACATAAAGAACTTGCGATTGGAAACTCGGTACATGAGATCGTCGATGATGGTGAAAATGCGCCAATAACTCTCCGTGATTAACAACGTACGGTACCGACGGCCATCTCGGTATAATCTGGGGCGACTGAAGCAACAGGATGTTGCAAACACATACGTGTTGAATCTCGAAGCAGCGATGCCAGGCGAGGGCGAGCTCATTGAATCCTCTCTAGAGGACTGCTGAAATACGATAAGAGCAGCCATCAACAACGCAGCTGACAGCAACGTCGGCTATTTGTAACAGAGTCGAAGCAACGAATGGTTCGACGCTGAATGTTGAGAGATTATAGAAGAGAAGAGCACAGCGAGAGCGGTCGTGCTGCAGCACGGGACTCGGCAGAGCTTGGAACGATATAGAAGAACTCGGAATCAGCAGACCCGCCTCTTCCGCCGCCTGGAAGCAGCGGAGTGCGAACAAATGGAAGTGCTATGCCGTTCACAAGAAACACGGAAGTTCTACGCATCCCGCAAGGCTTCGTGCCGCGCGCCGAAATTTACAGGAATAAAGACAAGAGCATCTTGACAGACAAACGAGAGGTGACCAACAGGTGGAAGCAGCTCTACGACAAACACTTGCATTGTGTGAGTAATGCAACCATAGAGGATCAATACAGAGCAACGGAAGAAATGATTACGTCAGAATAGTAGGGAGAAACAACGAGTCAACACTTTCGTTGAGGGAAGTTAAGTTGGATGCTATCCAGCAGCTCAAGAACAATAAGTCAGCTGGTAAGAATGATATCAACGCTGAACTCATCAAGATTAGGCCGGAAAAGTTGGCCACCTGCCTGTACTGGCCAATATTCCGGATCTGGGAGACCAAACAGTCATCGGAGGAGTTGTGAATTGGAATGATTCTGTGAGAAGTTATCAATCCGGCTTCGTTGACCGCCGCTCAACAGCACACCAGATCTTCACCATGCGACAAATCCTCCAAAAAATGCCGCGAATGTCAGGTTTCAGGTACCATCTGTTCATCAACTTCAAGGGAGCATACGACAGTAACGGCTTCTCCGGGAATCTCATCAGACTGATCAAAGCGACGATGGTCGGTGTAAAAAACTACGTAATGGTTTCGGGCGATCTGTCTAGTTCGTTCGAATCGCACCAGGGGTTACAACAAGTTGACGGACCCTCATGCCTGCTCATGCGGCGAACCTAGTATCCGCAAGGCGACAAAAGCGAGAATGATACGATGTGCAGAGCATGTTTTTTGTTTATTAACGGGATTTTCAAGAAGGGCATGTTGTGAGAATTCCGGATAACAACCTTGCAAAAGTACTGTTCGCTAGAGATTCGGAAGTAACGAGAAGACCTAGAGAGAAGCGTGCAAGACGAGCGGATCAGATGGAAAGAGATAATCTTTTGCCAAATTTTTACTATGATGTGCATGACCAAAGTTCTAGATTGTCAGCCACGAACTGTGTATTATGATTTAAAATTGCTGATTCAATATTATCTTGAATTTGATGCTATACTAAATAAATTAATGAATTACACTACAGTAATATTAGCAATACAATTTTTAACTCGTCGACTGGGAAGATTCAGCTTTATGCTTATTTTGCATTTTCAAGCAGTGAGTTGGATAACAATATGTTTTATCAAGTATGATTCAAAAACAGCTCTACGATGAACACCTTAAAGGCACAAAGAAAACGGAGATAGATCTACTGATAAACATTTGCATGTGCCAAAATCACGCGCGAAAAATACTTATGTCGTTTTCGTTTTTGCGGTGGAGCTACACCGGTGCAGCACTTTTGCACCGAAAGTGTTCGTTTTTGATTTTCGTGCTGCACCGGTGTAGCACTTTTTCTGCACCGCTCAAGATAGTGCAGCACTCAAAAATTCGAGAGTGTAGCGGGTGTACACCGTGTCCACCAATCAACGTTTCCAAATTTGTAAATATTTTGGTTTTTATTCACGCACACCAATGCAACTGCACCGAAAATGTTCGGTTTTGCAGTGAAAAGTGTAGCACGAAGCGGTGTAGCACCGCCACAAAAACGAAAACGACATTAGAAATCAGCAAAAATCAATGTTTTGCTGTGACATCACCAATACTATTCAATGTAATATACAGTCAACTTTCGTTCGTTGCACTAAGCTCTTAGCCCAGTTAGTGAAAGACTTTCACTAGGTGGGCTGAGTTTTGAGCTGTCAAATAACCTTTAACAATAAAGATTCAGGGCTACCAACCTTGACAAATCGTGCTTCACGTCAAAAAGTGACGTTTGACTTCGTTTTAACTGGGCTATAGCCCACCTAACGGGCGCCCAGTTAAAACGTAGCCCACCTAAACGTAGCCCAACGACCGAAAGTTGACTGTACTGTAATTGACCTTCGTTATTTCAAGCATGACTCATTTTCCCTAAGTTATTCTTTATCGTTCTAGGTAATATAATTCGCAACAAATTTCTAACTCATAAAAGGATATATTACCCACTATTATAAGTTTATGTTCTGTTTTGCAAAACGATTTGCGTTTTTATTTGCACGATATAAAGCAATTATCCATATCCAAGCACCCATCGCGTTGTTCGGGCCTTTGGCTGCTTCACTGACCGCAATAGCTAAAAACAAACAGCCTACTCTGGTGTTTGTATCGGAATATTCTACCTACTTGGATTGCCAACTCAGATCGTCGTTACAAAGGAGGCAATTAACTACGTTTTCTAAGACATTTTTTTATAACGTTACCTGCCGCCTAGGGCACCTAACGGAACTGCGAAACAACACATAATTATCTAAACGCTTGTGACAAAGCCCTCGCCCTCGCCTCGAAATGCTTCCCGTACCCAATCCACCTACTTGCTTCTTCGAGTCCATTTCGTCCTTCAACTCAATCACCCGTTCCCGGAGCGGGCGGAGCTGCTGCGACAGTGGTGTGACACGTTCCCGCGCGGCCGTGACGGCCCGCTGGAGGCCATCGACCAGCCGGGTAAGTTCGGTCATACCACGGGACGCGATGCCCGGCGAGCCCGGACGGCTGTCGAATTCACCTCCACTGCCCCCCGTCAGACTACTACCGCCGACCACAGAGGAGGAATCTTCGTCAGTCACCTGGGACAGGGTGCTCGACAGGGACGGATCTTGAGTTTTGAGGTTCTCCAGGGTCTGGGAGAGATCGGTCACTTCCGCCTTGACCGATGCCAGCTCGGCCCGTTGTTGCTTGTAGACGTTACTTTTGGCGCGAAGCGTGTTGACGAACTGTTTGAGTTCCTCACCGCGCAAGATGACTTCTCCGACGGTGTCCTGCAGCTTGCGTTGCTTGTCGACCAGCTGTTTGTCGATTTCGCGCAGCTCTTTTGTCATCTGGTCGAGCTGCTCGGCGGCAGCTTCTTTGTTGCGAGCAACCATGGCCGCCTGTTGCCGAAACGGTCCCAGCGTGTCGTTTTGGGTGTTGTACTCGGACATGCGAATCTCTACCAGTTTCTGAATCTCTCGATTGAGTTCTTCGATCTTGCCTTGCGTTTCGACGAGATCGGATCGACTGATATTGGGTTCGTCGATCACCTCCTGAAGGATTTGTACCTCGGATCTACGTTGAAGCAGCTCTTGCGGTAGCTTTTGTTGAACCATGAATTCCAGCACTTGCGTCTCTTCAATGATGCTCTCCATCAAATTTTGCGGAGTGGCGCCTTGGACGGACATCTTTGCATTGTGCAGATCCTTCTGCAGTCGATCGTGTATCATGCTGGCTCGAGTGAGTCCCTGCTTTTGCTCTTCGATTTGCGATAAGAGCTCCCGTTGGCGCTCCTTCTCGATACGCAGGCTGTTAGCTGCTTCGAGAAGCAGCTCCTGTTGGGGAACTTTATCCAGCCGAGTTTGAGTGCGCTCGATACGTTTTTTGACGTTCTCGATTTCGGTTTCAATCGCTCCAATGTCACTGCGCAGTTCCCGGGTTTGAGCACCTTCATGGACCGATTGTTCGTACGCCTTGTGAGCGTCTTTGAAATCGTCCATTGTTTGGAGGTACTGCGCCCATAGACTACTGAGATCGGGCATCGACATCGCCTCCGGCGGTAGATCCAATGGAATCAAGAACCTGTTGTAATAGAAAATAGTATTTAGCATGTTCAATACAACTGCTTTTCAAACTTACTTCGCCAAATAAGAAGACTTCTTAACCCTTTCCCGGTTCTCGAACGTCCACCGCAGAATCGGATGGATCAGTTTCTTCTCGCCACGGACCAGCCCACGGCGGAACGCGCCCGGATCATCAATGTCCCCCGGCGGGCGGTACTGGATCTTCCGCAGGGCATCCATCACCCGGGCATTGGTGTCTTCCGGGTCGGTTTCCCGCACGTCCAGCTTGTCGATGGCTTCGAACGCGTGGAACACATCGCACAGCACCTGGAGCAACGATTCCGGCGACAGCGAATCGAACGTGATCAGATTGTAGTCCGTTTCGAGCAGCTTGTTCACCTCGAGCACAATCAGTTTGAGATCTTCGGTCATTTTGAACGAAATAGTAGGGGTTTTTCCAGCTCGTAAAATTTAGGGTTTGTTCAATCAAGTTTAAAGTGAAAATTAATATTATTTGTTGGGCCCAAGTCGTTGCTATGCGACGATGCACACAGGTTGCTATGGTTGGATGGACATGCGCATCGGTACATTGAACGTAGCAACCTGTTGATTTCCTGATCACTGGACCGTCACTGTGGACAAGAATGCCGAGTGAGCAATGAATGAAGTATGTAGCAGGCTATGTTTTCTCTTGCATTCGTTCGTATCGATGACATGAATTAAGGGAATTAAGTAATTACAAATCCGTTTTTTTCCGGAATTGAATACACGGGAGCCTCTTTTTATGCCATGGGTTGCGAGTGCATAACTTAAATAGAGCATAAAAGCAATGAGTTTTGTTCATGAACTAAGTCAAGGTTCTAGTGAGGAAACTTAGTTCGTGAATACAGCTCTTGGTTCTGGGTATTTGAGATGGGGCCAAGTGGCGTTCCAGGAAGTTCCCGGAGTGCCCATAGAAAGGGGATTCCTAGGGGCTTCAGGGACGTTCCAGGGAATTGTTTCATGGTATTGCAGTACCCTTTTAAGGGTACTCTGACAGGTTTTGTTGACGTTTCAATGGGATAACTGAAATTTCAGGGTCGTTTCAATAGGTTTTCAGGATTTTTCTACGGGATTTAAGGGGTTTCAGGGGCGTTTTAACCCTTTGAAACCGGAATTTTTCCAAGCGATATTATGGATTTTTTTCTACGTATTTCTGTAGTTTTGGTGCTCAATAGCATAAAAAGGGTATAATATGATGCAGGATATTTTTTCTGGATATCCAAGGTCATCCAAACTATTCTTGAGCTTAGATCTCAAAGTATACAGATGTATGTGTAACTTCTTCCATTATACAAAGCTACGATATGTAATTTATCATGTCCAGTAAGTCTTCTGAAAGTTCAATAGACAGTATCTGATCAGTCGGGATATCCTAGGTCATCCAAACTGTTCTTGAGTTTAGATCCTTGAGTCTACGAGTGTAACGGTAGCTTCTTTCAGTATACAAAGCTACGATTTGTTATCTATCATGTCTCGAACTCTTCTGAAAGTTCAATAGACAGTATCAGATCAGTCGGGATATCCTAGGACATCCAAACTGTTCTTGAGTTTAGAACCTAACGGTTCTAACGGGTGTAACGGTAACTTCTTTAGTTATAACTAAACTAACTTAAAATTACCATGAAGTGACCTTTGAGAGTTGAAAGGTTCATGTGTCCTATTTGGTTGAGTAACGTTACTATTTAAAACGAAATCACTTCATGTTACAGTGGTTGTTTTTATCAACTTAGCTCCAAAACAGTAAGGATGGCCCATTAGCGTGGTTCAAAAAATCGTTTTTGCTCCACACCGCTTATTCGATTCCAAACCAGATTATATGCCTTCTTACAAAATTTGAGCTCATTTGGTTGAAAATTGAGACTGCACAAGCCCGTCAAAGTTTGTATGGGATTTACTATGGGAAAACGATGTTTTTCATTCAATCAACCGTAGCATTTCCCCAAGTGCCCTAGTGGGTTAGTCGACCCTTGGTAATCCTAGGCTACTCTATCAGCTACAACTTTGCTGAAGACCGCATTCAAATCGGACGCCTCATTAATTAGTTACCGATTTTTATCCAGAATCGAAATCTTTACTCAGGATGGTTAAACTATTCGGTGGGCATCACTGCATTCTGCAGTGGAACATAGTAGCCATGATTTCAGTGTGCTATCTTTGGCGCCATATGCAGCAATGTTGCCTGCTGGGAAGCTGGAGGATCATAGCTAAAGTTTGCCCAGTTGGATACAAATCGATAACTAATTAATGAGGCGTCCGATTTGAATGCGGTCTTCGGCAAAGTTGTAGCTGATAGAGTAGCCTAGTTTTACCAAGGGTCGACTAACGCAATAGGGCACTTGTGGAAATGCTACGGTTGATTGAATGAAAAACATCGTTTTCCCATAGTAATTCCCATACAAACTTTGGCGGGCTTGTGCAGTCTCAATTTTCAACCAAATGAGCTCAAATTTTGTGAGAAGGCATATAATCTGGTTAGGAATCGAATAAGCGGTGTGGAGCAAAAACGATTTTTTGAACCACGCTAATGGCCCATACTATCCCAAAAATATATGACAACGCTTATTGTTCCTCGAACTACTTTGGCAAATACAGTGGATTATGTAACACTACTTAACGTAGTGGCAAAAGCTATTATCACAGGTGAATACCTGAAGCTATGGTCTCTGGAGTAGTGTTGTTGATTTGGAATATCTCAAAACAATCTTGGAATAACTCATGAAATGTCAAGGGGATTACAGATTACAGATACAGATGTATAATGTTAAAGTTCATTGTGAGAATAACTACTGTTACTGTCAAGAGCTTAACTTCAGGATAGTTTGGACGACCCCCAATGTCGCAAAGGTTCATAATAATATATAGTAGACCTCAGGTTGGTCCAGTCACCGTGATTGATTATGAAACGTTTCTCAGTATGTCAGATATATCTGATCTTACGTAAGGTAGTTTGGCTTGCCTGGAATATCCCTATAGTGTCTATAAATGACATTGTAGATGTCAAGAGTTTTACGGATTCCAGTAGGGTCTGCAATGCTATTATTTATGACGAAAATACATAAAATTATTCTTGTAGATTTGAAGGACTTTACTACAGGACAGTTTGGAACACCTAGAACATATTACATATTCTTGACGAAGATTAAATGAAAACATATGAACGTAACCCATATTCAAGTTCAGCTGTAAGAACAACTGGTGACTTACCATTTATTTCGTTTTTCAAAATTTCATGGTGTTCAGCATGTTCTAGGTTATTAATAAAGTCTCAAATACAAATATTCCTAATTTTGATTAATATAGGACTCAATATGCAACAAATTTGCCGAAGACAGTATTCTATTTTATTGAATGTGTGAATTTATACAGCTCCAAAGGGTTAAGGCATCTAAGAGAGTTTCAGGGGGTTTTTGGAAAGTCTTAAGGGTGTTCCGAGAGTTTTTAGGGGCGTTTGTTATCATTTCAGGGGCGCTTCAAGGGGAATGCAGGTGCGTTTAAGTGATTTCTGTAACCTTTTAAAGGTTTTCTATGGAGTTTCAGGGCCATTTCAAATGGACTAAGGGGATTTCAAGAGCGTTTCAATGGGATAATGGAGGTTTAAGGGGTGTTTCAAGGCATGGGCGTTTCTAAGTTTTTTTTTTAATTTCTGTAGGAACCTCAGGAATTTGAAGACGTTCTGCAATCTCTCAAGGAGATTACGGGGATTTCAGGAGAGTTTTAATAGTATGAAGCGCCTTAGAGGCCCTGGGCCTCCTGAAACCCTATGAAACCCCTTTAAACGCTCCTAGGACTTCCAGGGACCCCCTGAGATCCCCCCAAGCGCCTCTGAGACCATCTCGAATCCTCCTGAAACTCCCTAACCTCGCTTATGCTCTCTGGAACGCCTATGAGATCCCATGAAGTACCCATGAAACGTCCCGGGAACCCCTTAGAAACCCCTGGGATCACCTGAAAAATCCCTGAGACCCCCTGAACCGCTCCCGAGACCTCCTGGTACCCCCTTAAACCCCCTGAAACTTTATAAAACGCTCCTAAGGCCTCCAGGTACCACCCTGGAACCCGTTTGAAGAGAGAATCCTGGTCAGGATTCTGAGAGAACTCTGGTCAGGATTCTGAGAGAATCCTGGTCAGAATCCTGACTAGGATTCTCTCAGAATCCTGACTAGGATTCTCTCAGAATTCTGACTAGGATTCTCTCAGAATCCTGACTAGGATTCTCTCAGAATCCTGACTAGGATTCTCTCAGAATCCTGACTAGGATTCTCTCAGAATCCTGACTAGGATTCTCTCAGAATCCTGACTAGGATTCTCTCAGAATCCTGACTAGGATTCTCTCAGAATCCTGACTAGGATTTTCTCAGAATCCTGACTAGGATTCTCTCAGAATCCTGACTAGGATTCTCTCAGAATCCTGACTAGGATTCTCTCAGAATCCTGACTAGGATTCTCTCAGAATCCTGACTAGGATTCTCTCAGAATCCTGACTAGGATTCTCTCAGAATCCTGACTAGGATTCTCTCAGAATCCTGACTAGGATTCTCTCAGAATCCTGACTAGGATTCTCTCAGAATCCTGACTAGGATTCTCTCAGAATCCTGACTAGGATTCTCTCAGAATCCTGACTAGGATTCTCTCAGAATCCTGACTAGGATTCTCTCAGAATTCTGACTAGGATTCTCTCAGAATCCTGACTAGGATTCTCTCAGAATCCAGACTAGGATTCTCTCAGAATCCTGACTAGGATTCTCTCAGAATCCTGACTAGGATTCTCTCAGAATTCTGACTAGGATTCTCTCAGAATCCTGACTAGGATTCTCTCAGGATCCTGACTAGAATTCTCTCAGAATCCTGACTAGGATTCTCTCAGAATCCTGACTAGGATTCTCTCAGAATCCTGACTAGGACTCTCTCAGAATCCTGACTAGGATTCTCTCAGAATCCTGACTAAGATTCTCTCAGAATCCTGACTAGGATTCTCTCAGAATCCTGACGCACCTCAGCTTCTTGACTAGGATTCTCTCAGAATCTTGACTAGGATTCTCTCAGAATCCTGACTAGGATTCTCTCAGAATCAGGCTTTCCAAATGTACAGCCTTCTCGCAACAGCCCGCGCAAGGCTGAATCGACACTCTCTTATGTGTGCAGACCATCTCTCGTTACCGTGTGCAACACCATCAGTGAGAAATGTATCGCCAACAGCACGCACACGCATGAGCGAAAGATGTATTGAAACAGCCGCTGCTTCGGCTGCTTGCCTGACAGTTGCATACTCGAGTCGTATCGAGCCGAATGGGAAACGTCGTTAGTATTGTTGGCCGCATGGCGATGACAATCTTCGGCTAACCAAGCCGGCTGTCGCGTAAAGGGTGTCATAGGCTGTCACGGGAGCACATGGCTTAACGCTAAAAGTTATTCACAAAATATGTGCTAAATAAATATTTTTTTACAAACATGTTTCACAAGATGCCGCAGGGGCGAAAAGAAGTTTGTGCCAGCGTTTGTCAAAATTGTAATCTGGCTAAAATATACCACTGATGTGAGATTCAACTCTCTTTTATATTGAAAACATGGCAGTGCATTTCACATGCCAATAAAAAATAATGCTATGCAAAATACTCTACTAGAATAAGACTTACAAGTACATATTCTCTATTTCAAAAAATACATAATACATGAAACGAGTCGATAATTTTGACCGTGGGATATACCACGATACTCGACACGTTCAACAGAAGTAAAATGCACGGGCCGAGCGCAGCGATTTTCGTCACTTCGTGTCCAGCCAACGAGAGACGGTTTGGGCTAGAGCCGAGGTTGTCATCGGCGAACGAACGCACAGCGAAAGCAGACGATGTGAGCAGTTCCCGACAGTGATGTTGTAGGTCGCATGAGTTTTATTCTGTGGGCTGTCATGAACCATGCATTCACAAGGCTGTCATGGGAATAAGAGTGTGACAGCCATCAAAATGCTATCATGATGCGGTACTTTTGGGAAGCCTGCTCAGAATCTTGACTAGGATTCTCTCAGAATCCTGACTAGGATTCTCTCAGAATCCTGACTAGGATTCTCTCAGAATCCTGACTAGGATTCTCTCAGAATCCTGACTAGGATTCTCTCAGAATCCTGACTAGGATTCTCTCAGAATCCTGACGCGCCTCAGCTCCTTGACTAGGATTCTCTCAGAATCTTGACTAGGATTTTCTCAGAATCTTGACTAGGATTCTCTCAGAATCTTGACTAGGATTCTCTCAGAATCCTGACTAGGATTCTTTCAGAATCCTGACTAGGATTCTCTCAGATAATCCTAGTCAGGATTCTGAGAGAATCCTAGTCAGGATTCTGAGAATCCTAGTCAGGATTCTTAGAGAATCCTAGTCAGGATTCTTAGAGAATCCTAGCCAGGATTTTGAGAGAATCCTAGCCAGAATTCTGAAAGAATCCTAGCCAGGATTAGGAGAATCCTAGTCAGGAGTCTGAGAGAATCCCTGTCAAGATTCTGAGAGAATCCCTGTCAGGATTCTGAGAGAAACCTGGTCGCTAAAATGCCTTTCGAACCCCCTAAGGCCGTGTGGAACACTCCTGACACCTACGGATACCCCCCTAAAACACTACTAAGACCTTTAGGTACTCCCTGAATCGGCTTTGAGACCCCTTGAAGCGCCTCAGAGACCTCCTGGTCTCCTATAAACGCCCCCGGGCAGCCGCTTCCATATATCACCAACTTCGGTATGTACCACCGAAATATGGTTGACGCAATCTTCCAATAGTCGAGAACTGTTTTGGCTGCGTACTTGCGAAAGCTGAAGGATGGAATTATAAGGAAGAAAAGTTGGACACCTAAGAAAGGTGTAGATACCTCCACGACCTTTTAGGCATCGGAGTCATTGCAATTTGTGAGTAGCGCAAGTTTAAAGAACCCCATTACATTCCCGGCTCGTACGCTTCAAATGTGTGAGGCTGCGGTCAGAAGTTGAGCTAACCTCGAAATGAACGAGCAACAACGCCCGTGAGGCGGACCCCATCCAGGTGTCTCAGAAGGGTGGGCCTGAGAAGGCTGACACGTCCCAACGGTTGCGACCTTGTGTCCTTGTTGTCCTCAGCCATTACTGGTTAAGGCGCACGAGGGAAAGTCGAGTATGGGCGCAAGCTGACGACGAAGAAGCAAAATAAGTAGAAGTAGAACTAGAAGAAGAAGATGATGAAGAAGAAGAAGAAAGAGAAGAAGAAGAAGAAGAAGAAGAAGAAGAAGAAGAAGAAAAAGAAGAAGAAGAAGAAGAAGAAGAAGAAGAAGAAGAAGCAAAACAAACAGGACGTTATCAGCATGAAGAACAAAGTCGACGTTTTTATCATCAAGACTGATGAGTCCAAGTACTCAAAGGTTTTAAAAGCGATAAGGCGATGCCAATATCACAGATCTGGGAGCCAGACGTACTCGCCCAAGTAACAAAATTAATTTTATAATGCTTTTGAAGTATTCTTCAACTCCTGTTCTTTAAAACCATGCATAAACCAAATTGCTCTGCAACACGACATCAACTCAACCATAAACCCGCCATAAGACCAAAGAGGCCCATCCTAAGATGCTCTTGGAGAGTTGTTTTTAAATTTCTCTTAAAACTTGTTGTACTTCCCAAGTTGTCCTCAAGGCGAATTGCTCTCTCCTTGTAGAATTCTTCAAGTGCACGATAAAACGATAATAAATTTGTCAGTGTTGTTGCTGATGCAGCTTTTATGTCGACAGAAAAGTTTGGTGAATTAAATTGAAATTAAAAACACAATGAAAATGACACATTATTGTAATTGGGATTAATTTATTACACAAATTGGAAATATTTCCGTGGTGTAACAAGGATGCCAAATGCCAAGCGAAATTCATCGTATATAGGTTGCAAGATACTTCCAAAAATTGCAACGCGCTTCCATTATAACGCACTAATAAAATATTTAAAAATATTATTCCTGGTCATGCGAACATTGCTCATGAGTTTTCTCAACATGGCTTCCATTGAAATCTAGGCCGGTGGTCGGTCCATCATCGATGGTTTTAATCAACATCACCACAAGATCGTCTTAAATTTCTTTCAACTCATGCCAGAGCTAAAAGCATAACTCAAGAATACTAGGATTTATAACGTTCTCAATGGCCTCCATCCAGAACGCCTTAAATTTATTTCATCTTATGCAAGGGTAAGAAGTATTACTCAAGAGTACTCAGGTTTATAACGTTCTTGATATAGGTTTATGCAAACTCCGCCAAGAACGTCATAAAACATGTACGCCAAATTGTAAACAAACAATAAATTATCGCACCGCGGTGGATTTTGTGAATCTCGTCCGATGAATTTATTTATCAGCCCGGTACCGTTGCCAACCAGGCAGACCTTTTTCGATAACCGGCCTTGATGCGGTGCAGTGCCTCATTCCTCCGGTCAGCACTTCCAACAGGTAAGTAGTTGTTGATTTTGAAGATCGATGATTGGAACCCCGATTGCACGGGAAACGACGTCCTAGATGACCATACCCACCTCATTTCGAATGCTGCAACCGGAGGAACTTGGCACTGCACCGCGTTGCGGTTGGGTTTCCGAATAGGTGTTCTTGATTGGCAGCAATAATGGAACGATGAGAATCAAAATCTGATGCTTGAGTTTTTTGTTGTATTTTTCATGTACCAAACTGTTCTTATCCGAGAACAGTTACTCTTGATCAAGAACGGATGATTGAAGATAACTACAAGAACCTTAAAAAACTGAAAATAAGTTCAACAGTTCTTGTTGTGTTTATGGTTTTATGAACTGAACCTCAAGCATTCTTGGAGGTGTTTTTAAAACCACATATTGACGAAGAATAGTTGTGCTCAGCTGAGACTCCGATAAGATCAACTAGAATATGCAATGTTCCGATAAAACTATCATAAAAACAAATAAAACCAAACAGAATTAAGATTGTTACTTGGGCGTACCGGTAAATTGATCATTAAGCAACAGAAGGACACTGGCTGAGGAAGTTCGAGGGAGTTGATGTGAGGGGTCTTATCGCTGAAGTAGCTCTCCAGTGTAAAACATCTGGATGAGATCACAGATGTGCAGGAGCTTGTCACGGCACTACGACAACAGTGCGACGTGCAGGTGGTCATCGCGGTCGTCAGCCTGCGAAAAGGCTTTTTAAGGGTACAGGTAGCCTCGAGGTAGCCGTAAGGCTCAAGATGGTTTGAGCATTTATCTGCCTCCGAAAGCTTGCGTTAGGTGTTTCGAACCTTGGCATAAGTCTGTAAAGGCCCAGACAGGACCAAGCATTGCAGGTGATGTAAAGGTGATGGCCGTACGGTACAGAGCTGCACGAAACCTCCCAAGTGTTTGGTCTTTTCCGGAATTTCCGAGTGCCGTCACCTTTTGTCCATTAAACTCTGCAAACAGCTCATATAGTCCGACTCGTCGGAACCAACCTTCGCGTTGAAGTTGCCAAAGAGGATCTTGATATCACCTTTCGGAATCTTTTCCCCGACAGCATTAAGTTGGCTGTAAATGTTTTTTTATTCTGTCTTGCACTTCGGCAGCATCGGTTTCTACGTAGCATTGAATCATGCTAAGGTTTCGAACCCCGTGTTCTGAATCTGCCTACAATTATACTCTCGTTAATACAACAGTGAGGGCTGAGTAGGAAACCAACTCCACGGTGACGAGGAGCGTGTTCGCCACGTAGACCAGGGTATAGCAGATTTAGGCCCGACGCCAATCTGTGTTCTCCAAAGTTCGTTCAACGGACTCTGCTCAGTCTTAGGATCTCGAGCTTTATACAGCATGCCTCATTGGTTAGTTTTGCAAGTTTACCCTTCTTGGCTAGGGTTAGTACATTCCAAGTTCCAATTCTATGGGGAGCGTTAGTTATCGTCTAACAAAGGTCGTTAAATGGCGAAAACATTTAGTACTAACAAATTGCTTTCTAGAGACTGGAGCTGGCAAATTGGCCAATTTAATCAACACGGAAGAAGATAACTCGTTGTATAAGCTAAGCCATGTGCATTCAGTAACCAATAAATACCAAAACTTTGCATGAAACTGCAATATCCATGAGAATAGCTTTGCGTCACGAACCATAAATTAACTGCACAGCTCCTATCAAGATACTGCACATCTAATAAAATACCAATCGACCAAACGCTGTCGCTCTATTACTACAGTTGAGCTGGGCCCTGATCGTTTTGCTGCGGCAGTACCAGCCATGCTGAGCTCTAGTGCCCTCGGTGGCCTACTCCTAGCAGTCAGCATTGGCTCCATTTGGGCATCGTTCGATGTGATGTTCGAAAAATTCGAACAACTCAACGGAACTGAGATTGTCAGCGTGAAGTTACGAGTCCGGAAGTACAACAGAACCATATCGGTGCTGGCCGGAATAATGGATCTCAAAGAGGTGGCGGACAACAACCTCGAGGTAATGGTTCGCCTTTGACGTTATGCTGTTTATCAAATTTCATTAAAAATCGTTTTCTACGTCCAGGTGGGCATCAGGTGCGCCTACAGTTCCAAGGGCAATAACCAGTTTAACCAATACCCGATGAAAATTGCCCGGACAAAAATGTGCGATTTCCTTAACAACGATTGGCGCGAATATTATCCATACTTCGAGAACTCATCGAATCTGCCCAAGGTGGGAGAGTGTCCGGTGCAACCCATGGAATTCTATTTCAACGATATGGTTCTGGATTCGAACATGTTCCCACCCTATCTACCGCACGGATTGTGGCGGATGTCCATATCGTTGTACAGACCCGGAGTTGATATTCCGGTAATCCTTGTGGAAGTGTATTTTAAGGTGGCGGCTGTAGGAGTGCTTTGAATGTGTCAAATAAGTCGATTGTACTCATTCGACGAGTGGAGGGACGTGGCGCAGCTCGACTTGCATATCGAGGTGAGAAATCTCGATTCGAATGAGGGGACTCGCCCGAGTAAATCAAATGGAGAGTCACCTGATTCGAGTCCAGTGCGAGTCGAGCTGCGTCACGTCACTCCATTCGTAGAATAAGTACAAATGTCAATGTTGTTCGGTAGTTGGGGCTTAAAAGGTGCACAGTTGACTGGATTATAATAGAGTGTAAGTGCATATAATATATACGGGTTTTAGGGTAAATCTATGGGTGAATGATAGATGATAAATAACTTTTCATAGTTGTACGTATACCTGTCTCGATCTCAATCCCATTTTTTCGGCAACGTCCCAAACGGAGGATAACGTGTCTCTGAAGGTGGCCTTCTGATGCCTGTTAGGAGGTGCTTGCAACCGCACGTGCCGAACAACGTGTTCTGAAAACACGTTGAAAACATGTAGGGACCGAATTTCCATTTTTAGACAAAAATTGCGCCTGCTACGTCAGGTTGCAGGTCAATGTGGGGATGGGGAGGAAAGTGGTAGTTGCAATCGCTTGTTGCCAACAGATCATGGAGTTTACTGCATTTGCACAAGTTCATGCGGATGTCTGAGTGTTGTTGAGATATAGCTTTTGGCAGAGGGTTCACACACTGTGGATGCCAGGCGTATTAGGTGATAGATTGTGTGTTGATCACTCTAAAGATGGTGCGGCACAGTTCGCATGGTTGCAGAACTTGTAGGCGTTATAATAATAGATTAATTTACACTCTGCTGTGGAGTTGGAAGGAAGGGAAACGGCCTATTGATCCTGTTTCTGATTCAAGTAATGGCTATAAATCCATCAACATACATGAGTTGGTTAGTAGACATAGAGAAGAGGGAGAAAATAGATTGAAGGATATGTAACGTGCTAGCTCATAGGGTAGGATTTCAGGGTCGTTCAAAGCTTACTTTCCCTCATACTCCATCCTCGGAGCCGTATAAATATGAGTAGGAACTGCTGAAAGTGAAAACCTTCCCAAGTAACACAGAAAACATCTTTGAAAATTAAATTCAAAAAAGATGTTGTAGAACAGTATTATAATGGTATATCTACACATCTTGTGTTGAAATCAAGTCTTAACCATGTTCGACAATAACAAGCCACCGAAAAATCTTATCATCCTCACTTCAAGTTAGAGTAACCTAAATTTAACGTTGATAACACAAGATTTCTGTATGATAGGTTCCTTTCAAGTATGGATGATAAGCAAAACATCAGCAGCACATAGTTGAAACTTTTGATCTCAAGTATGTTATAAGTACGTTTCTTGAATGTATAAAATAGATAATGTACAACATGTTCGTTGTCTCTTCTCACACTTGAAGTATTATCTCTTGTGCTTAAAAATACAATCCAATTCAAATTTGGCAGCTCCCCATGCACATATTCTTTGCTTTACGATTGTTGATGCTCAGGACTCGACATTGTCGTCCAGGATACGAATTTCCTAAACAGATAATAATCATAGAGGTACATGGAGCTTTTTGTGGAATAAGCTTGGCGACTGCGGAACTAACTTTTGGTTTGAATGGCTACGAAGAAGGAAGCCAACATTGAGCTTCACTTAAATGTCAGGTTCCATCCCGCATAACCATGAACCATACTGTTCGGAACTATGCACTACAGTATCTCAATAGTATGGTAGAACATCCAAAGCAACAATAAGTCAACACTACCATAAACGGTTTCAACAGTGTGATAGATGGTTCTCGAGCAAATTACAATATGTGAAATAGGCGGTTAAGTTATGTTACAATAAGAAATCGCTCATTTTCTTGAACAAAATTTTTCGTTTACAGTTTGCCAAAAGGTCGATATACTATCCATTTTTTGCCCAATTCACTGTTAAGGAAACAGTTCTAAAATAGTTGACCCATAAAATCGGAATAAAAATAAGCACTGTATGTGTAATAATTGCTTTACTGTGCATTATGGTTCCATAGTCTTTTGGTATATAGTTCTCTTACAGTTGAAATAATTGGTAATTTTCTTATATATGATAATAAAAAGCAACTAGTTTTTCTCCTATTTCTACTTAATTTCGAAAAAAAGTAAATATTAAAATAACAAAATCAAATATGCTAGAAAACGTCTTTTCTCGCAGTCGTCCCACAGCTTCTCCAACATCATCGCTAGATGTTTCCTAACTTGCCTTCTGCGGTTAGCAGAAAAGCATCCGGGATTCTTCTGGAAGAGTTTGAGCTGGGCCAACGCGAATCTATGGTGGGTTGATTTGCACTATGATGATACCAGCGTTGGAAGCACTACCGTGTTAGGGATGAACTCCGAAACCGCTCCAGGACATGCCTATAAGACATAAATGGACGATATCAGCTTGTTGTCTAAGTGGAGCACGAGCTGGAGCCTTTTGTTGCAGGTTAAATATCGTTGGTCAAATCGGGTAGAAATTACTCACCGTGGATGGACAAACAGTGTTGTGGATACGACTAATGATGGGAATGCATGTTCCATGACCGGCGTAGCAATGCCGTCGGGTTCGACAGCTGGCAGCTAATTCCGACGACGTTAACTCCTTCGGGTAGAAAACGTTGTTTACTATGGCTAGAAGAAACTTTTTTCAGATTCTTACTAGTTTTACGCTGGGCCAAAACTTACCTAACAAGACGTTGACGGCCGCCTTGGAAACGATGACCGATTCTCTGTGAAACAGGATTTTTATTAACGAAATCAAAAACAAAAACCAAATCGCGTTTGTTTTCGCTGCTTGCTCAGACTTCTTTGTTATTGAAATTGTCACGGCAAGCATCTCATCGGCTAGTTCTCGTTCACTCACATATACCGATGCATGCAACAATATGTCATACTGTTCAACATCAGTAACATGTGGTGAAATTCACGTGTGTAAGTGTGTAGCTTAACATAAATGCAAACCGTTTGTCAGAGGGTGATTTCATATTGCAACCATACCTCACAACTCATATCGTTTAAAAATGTCTGTACAATATAATATATTGTTACCACCTGGTATGGATTAAATATACCGTGATTTACAGTCAAACAAATTGAGTTTCATATTCTTCAACATTAAAGCAACTGTTTGCCACACACTTGCCACAACAGATAAAGGTCATGTATTGTTTGGAGTTTCAGACAAACTGTAATTTGTTATGCGGGATATCACATAGTGATCACTTTATGCACAGAGAACAGACGAACATGCTCGAACCAAATTGCTTGAAAATCTTGTGTAAAGAAAAAACAAGCTCAGTAGCGACATCGACGGTGACTTTCCCACTCAAAAACTTGTTTCGACAACATGATGGCGCTTTCTGAAGAAATATTTCACTAGCGCACCTTTAAATTTTCCTACTCAGATTCTGAGCTGTATTTGCATAAATAACAAGATGTTTATGATTATTTCACTAATCCAGCAACAAAATTTGAGCAACTCCTTGATAATTAGATTCATTATTTTTAATAAGAAACAAGTTGAACAAGAATTCAATTATTGTTTTCCAAATAAAACCAACACACTCTTTAGGTGCAACTATACTAGGGTGCACACTTGGTGACACTAGCGCCAAAAGGTAAAACAACGGCAAATTTGTACCCCGATTCGAAATTTGACAGCGCCGCGTAATGGCCACATTCCCAGTTATTTCAAAACAACCGTTGCAATGCTTTACACAACTGCACGACATGAGCTTGGACGTCTGTTCTCTGTGGTAGTACTGAGCGAACATGTTATTGAGAAGTCCAACATATGTAATTTAAACCTTTTTCTCATATTCTGAGTTCATTTCTATTGGAGCACTGTAATTTATCACAGTACCGGCTAGAAAAAATCGCACTTTTTATATTACGTACAGCCGTTTTTTTTTTGTCAACAATTATTTATTTGGGACAGTCTAAAAATTTATTGAAGTAATACATTTTCCTAATTGATAACAAATACAAATTCTAATCTAAAACCTGTCAATAATGCAACATAATTAAAAATGATATTCCAAAACTTCCTGACGATACTGTGTCGAGCAGCCACCATGTTGAATGTCTGAAAATTTGTACAGAAATCTCACATAAACCAGAGAGATGAAAATAATTTCTTTTTTTGTTTTCAATCCGATGGAAAGCGAATGAATTCAGGGTAAGTGAATGTGTTTATTTCACCTTCAATTTTGAATGGCACATGGAATTCGGCCATAGTGACCAAACATCAAAATGGAAAATCTATATATATATATAAAAATGCAGTGGCATACGTGGGACCGCGCATAACTTGCGAACGGAAGGACCGATTTTGGCCGTCTTAGTTTTGTTCTGTTAGTTTTCACCCAAGGAAGGTTTATGAGGCAAAAAACATGGAAAAATTAAGAGTTTTTGGAAATCGATCTTCCATACATTTTGATCGGGGACTTGGTCTTGGCTGGAAACTTGAAACGTCAAAAAACGCAGTAGGCAAGACAAAGTTTGCCGGGTACAGCTAGTTACATATAAAATGTAAGGCTTGATTTTTTTTTGAGTTATTATCAAATATCATAATATAGTTGGGATACTTATTTACATAGTGCGCGTTTTATAAGTTACGGTTATCTGCTGGTAAAAAGTAAGTTTTTTCGATGTTGATGAAAACATCTTCAATACTTAATTTTATGTTATAATAATGTATTGAAAAACATCTTTGGTAACATCAAAGATGTTTTATAAGCCGCCATTTTTTGCGCTTTTTCGGTGATATAAGTGTACGAAAATACGTTTTCCATATTTAGAACAAAACATGGACGTTTGTATGAAACATGTATTATATACATTAATGTAACAAGTTGTGTTGCTTGGGTTTCCAAAGATGCTGTTTGAATGGAACAGTGGTCATCCAAACTGCACAAACACTACAAAGTGGGGGGGGGGGGGGGGTGTTATCGATGTACACAAATGAACTACTAAACAGCGAGGGGTGAAAGTAACAACGTGAACGGAAACGAATAAAGATTGGTGAAATATACATTACCCAGGGCGACTTTCATAAATAACCTAACTACCGCTGAGGCTAATTACTTTTTACAAATACATAGTTTATTCTAATCTATGACGTCACATTAGCTAGGGTGATAATACTTGCGGAATTTTGTAGGTGTTTGTGGCCGATCCGGATCTTTCGCGGCCGGTGGATGGTACGCTGCGGTCTCTGACCAGCCTTTGCCGGTGGGATAATTGAGGTTAGGCACGCCGGATGTATCTTTCCGACCTCTGCCGGCATGGTGATCGTTGGCATGATGATTTCACGGCAGATTCGGGCCAGACGGTGGCCCATCGTAGAAAGGGGGGGGGGCGTCACTGGTAGATGAGCAGCCTTGTAATAAATCGCCAGTGCACAGTGGGAAAAATCGACCCAAAAAACGGATCTTTTAACGCCGCTGGTTTCGGTACGTGAAGTTGACCATTTCTGACGTAAAAAAATACGAGAAATCGATTGGTGCTAAATTCATTCACCGCACGGCACGGGAAGTGGTCCATTTTGCCCCATTTAGCCCTTTTTTCATACAAAAAGAAAATCAAAATGTACTTTCAAACAACTAACACGACCGTAGATCGTTGAAAATAGCTGCGGGTGTAATGAGAGGTTAATATAAATCAAAAAAATTCATGAAAGATTCTTTGAAATGCTTATTTTGCCCCATATGCCCGAACAACTGCTGGAAATTGTGGATTTTATATAGTTATGAATGGATTTTTAAGGTTACTGATTTGAATTTGATTTTTTTTGCATAAACAAAAAGCACTGGATAAGTTATCACCAGAATCATCTTCTGTAGTTGTCCAGTTTGCCCCATTTTGCCCCATAATCATAGAAAAATGAGATTTAAAATGCATTTATAAGAAACAGATACTGCTATCGAACGTAGAAATTAGTTTTAGTTGCAATTGGAAGCTAACAGTTATCATGCGCGTATATGAAAAATATTTTCCCTATTTTACCCCACATGCCCCTAAAACTGCTGGATGATAACATTTTTCGTATTATTTTGTGATGTCACTGGTTGCAATACATGAAGTTCTGTTATTTTTTTTATGTACAAATACGGTTTATCAATTAGCTTTAGAATCATTCTCGGGAGGTACAAATAGCTGTCCATTTCACCCCAATTTGCCCTGATTTGTTTTCGCCTTAATTGATTGATTGATTTCCAGCATTTGCTTATGTCCGAATTGCTGAAATTTTGGTACTGAAACCAATGCAATCGAAAGGACAGTTAAAAATATAACTAATGGGGAATTCAGGGTATTAGAAGCATCAATGGTAATCTAATTTGTGGCAAATATGCACACAACTGATTTGATCGAGCATCTCAAATATAAATAATTTGGTGCTTTAAGACCAAAGGGCCCCAATCAATCAATTTAGCGCATATTTGACATATTTCGTAAAATGCTTATTATGCCCTTAATTCCCCATCAAAAGCTGAAAATATAGAAAAATCATATATATGTCTTTTTGATAACTTTGGTTTCAGTACCAATGCTAATAAGGGAAATTAATTTATTCATTACCTGACAAAAAATCAGTGCAAAATAATTTATTCATTACATGACAAAAAATCACGGCTAATTGGGGTGAAATGGACAGCTATTCATACCATTCCGAAAATGATTCTAGTATAAATCGATAAACCACATTTGTATATATCCAAGATGTTTCAGGACTTCATGTTTTGCATTCAGCAACATACCATACAAAATTTGTTATTTGTGCTCATTCTGCGAATGGAGTGACGTGAGAAAAGTCGGAGTCGTATATCGAGGTGAGCAATCTCGACTCGAATGAGGTGGCTCTCCATTTGATTTACACGGCGAGTCACTTCATTCGAGACGGTATTCCTCATCTCGATATACGACTCCGACTTTTCTCACGTCACTTCATTCGCAGAATGAGCACAATTATCCAGCAGTTTTAGGGGCATGTAGGGTAAAATAGGGAAAATATATTTCATATATGCGCTTGATAACTGTTAGCTTCCAATTGCAACTAAAACAAATTTCATCGTTCCATGGCGGTATCTGTTTCTAATAAATACATTTTAAATCCCATTTTTCTATGATAATAGGGCAAAATGGGGCAAATTGGACAACTACTGAATATGATTCTGGTGATAACGGATCTAGCGCTTTTTGTTTATGCAAAAAAAATCAAATTCAAATCAGTAACCTTAAAAATCCATTCATAACTATATAAAATCCACAATTTCCAGCAGTTGTTCGGGCATATGGGGCAAAATAAGCATTTCAAAGAATCTTTCATGAATTTTTTTGATTTATATTAACCTCTCATTACACCCGCAGCTATTTTCAACGATCTACGGTCGTGTTAGTTGTTTGAAAGTACATTTTGATTTTCTTTTTGTATGAAAAAAGGGCTAAATGGGGCAAAATGGACCACTTCCCGTGCCGTGCGGTGAATGAATTTAGCACCAATCGATTTCTCGTATTTTTTTACGTCAGAAATGGTCAACTTCACGTACCGAAACCAGCGGCGTTAAAAGATCCGTTTTTTGGGTCGTTTTTTCCCACTGTGCAGTGGTTTGCCGGACCAATAGAGTTGAAAAACTATAGAGGACGAATGTCGCTGCTGTTCCCTTTGTTCTCTTTCGCAAACATCCCGGGTATCTACCTGTCAACTGCATACTTTTTCGCTTTGACATTTATATCCCTGCCTATCCCCGCCAGCAAAAGATGTTCCGGCAGCGACGCCAGCGACATTCTTCCTCTATAGTTTATTACCTCTATTGCCGGGCCAGATGAAACTCCAGCAGGTTGCCAACGGAAGCGAGGAAGGGTTCCCAAGCGGATGATTATTGACAGTGTTTCGACAAATGGCGGGCTTCCGACGTCATCAGGGGTTTTAACATGGCGGTCGCTGCGCCGATGTGCGCCGCCGCTATGCACTGGGAATCGGCGATGTTAGTGCCGACGGAAGATCCGTCCGCTGCACCTTGAGATTCGTAGAAATACACAAAAAAGAAAAAGGTCCTTTTCGTTGGACCTGACCACACCACATTAATCACCTTATGACGTCGTTTTTAGCATTCACACATTTTTAGCATAGCTTTACAATGGTAATTTACCTTTTTCTTGCGTTTTAACCTGTTTTCGTGTTCTGTTTCTTTCGATGTTCTTTGTCTAACTGTTTCATAGCTATAAGTTTTAAACAATTAGTTTTAGGTTATAATTTGCTTTTTGTTTGTTCGCACTAACCATTTTAACACTAACACAGTTTTTTTAACGTTTACAACCGTATTTTAAGTTTTACCCTATTTTATTTAGGAAAAGAAACCAAAAGTTAATATAAGTTTCACCATGCGGTGGCCTATTGTTCTGACCATTAGAATTAACCAAATACGCGTACTACACTATTTAGGTATCAGTTGTGAACAAAGAGGGAAAATCTGGTCAAATCCAGCCTTTTTATAAGAAATCCCCTTTCTCTGAAGCACAGAGAACAGACGAACATGCTCGAACCAAATTGCTTGAAAATCTTGTGTAAAGAAAAAGCAAGCTCAGTAGCGACATCGACGGTGACTTTCCCACTCAAAAACTTGTTTCGACAACATGATGGCGCTTTCTGAAGAAATATTTCACTAGCGCACCTTTAAATTTTCCTACTCAGATTCTGAGCTGTATTTGCATAAATAACAAGATGTTTATGATTATTTCACTAATCCAGTAACAAAATTTGAGCAACTCCTTGATAATTAGATTCATTATTTTTAATAAGAAACAAGTTGAACAAGAATTCAATTATTGTTTTCCAAATAAAACCAACACACTCTTTAGGTGCAACTATACTAGGGTGCACACTTGGTGACACTAGCGCCAAAAGGTAAAACAACGGCAAATTTGTACCCCGATTCGAAATTTGACAGCGCCGCGTAATCACAGAGAACAGACGTCTATCTTTGCTTTCTGCCTTGTGTAAAACTTTGCAACGGTCATATCAGAGTATGTGGTTATGCTCCCGTTGCGTGGCGCTAGCGTCCCATCACTTTCATTGTCGTGTTGTCATTTTTGTTTCCTGTGTTCGCCGTTTTTGGCCGTTTGGCGCTCGTGTCGTTTTGTGGGCTAGTGTATTTTAACGATGAACACTGCCATCGTGGGGTCAAATCGACTTTATATGTGGGGCAGTCTCCGTTGGTGGCGTTGAGGTGCACTTAAATCCTTTACACACGATTTCGACGTGTTTTTGTTCGAGCTTAATCGTCTGTTCTCTGTGGCGTAATGGCCACATTCCCAGTTATTTCAAAACAACCGTTGCAATGCTTTACACAACTGCACGACATGAGCTTGGACGTCTGTTCTCTGTGTCTGAAGGTTGGATTTGACATCTATGTTTTATGTTGTGTTTTGGCAATCATGTTTCACCTATGCGCCATCTGTGGATTGGTACTTGAATTGGCCCTGGTATTTCTTTTAAGGTCTTGTTCACACTACCCCGGTATGTACGCTTTTGAGACCTGGTATGAGTTGAAAGTGGAACCACAGACAAACAGACGTCTCACTCTACTCACTTCCCATCGTTTCACTTTTTAACGGATTATTCAAATATTCCGTAGTTCGCAAATCAGTCGCTCATGGCGCTCGCATCGTTTTTGCTCCTGTTTGACGTTTGCTCACTACCGCCATCTACTCAGTGGATTTGCGTACCACAGCATAATTAGCATTGGGCGATTATGTTTGCGTGACGATGATTTTTATCGCATTTTCTTCCAAGTGACACGCCTGTTTGTCTGTGGTGGAACGTTCAATCATTCGTGACTCATCAACCAGTGAGTTTGAACAGTTCCTAGTGTAATCTATGGAAAGGGTCTATTGTGTTCGGGAGGAAAATGGGATTGATGGTGGAGCCAGCAAGTAACATTGGAACCAACGGTTACAGATACAAAGAATGAGGAAACAGACGGACCGGAAATTGAACCCAATACCTTCTGTATACGAATCAGAAGTGGTAGCCACTTGACCACCAAGCCCATTGACGTTATAAAACAGGGGAAATATAGAACACAATTTCAGCTTATATCGTTAATTCTTTAATCACGTTATGCACAGTCATCTTAGTTACATAGAACACTCTCTATACAAGTCTCCGTCGCAGTAGGCGGATCCCATTGGAATTCCAGCCATAATTACAAAATTTAAATAAACTCCAATCGAAGCGGCCTACTGCGCCGCTTTGGGGGGAAAACATTTCGGTAGCACCGCACTTAAACCCTGCCGTCACCCATCTAGTAGGCGAAGGCGTCCAGGGGCACGCCTGGTGCTCCAAACGATCTTCCTAGCCTCGGCGAGAAGGGCAAGTTTCGGCCGAGTCGTGGGGCAAACGGTGGCCGCGAGTTGTTCTCGTTGGAGGTGGACGCGTCACGGCGGCCAAGTCTCGGAGCGGTGGTGTGGTAGAATACGGGCTGAGGTTGCCGGAGAACACGGCCCGTTAGCAGCAGGACGACGTACGGAGATCCCTGGGCTATTTCCGACGATATGCGTTGAGGTGATTCTCCCGAGTAGAACAGCGGGTTGTCATCGATTTCGTCCATCATTTCGTCGTGCAGCTCGGTGGCGATTGTTCTGTGGAAGAAGTGGGTTTGTAGTTGTAGTCCGTGGGTAGCTAAAATGTGAATTCATTCGGTTCTAGAGATATACTGAAGGATCATGAAAAGTTTATGTTCGCCAGTTAAGTTTAGGAAATCCAAAAATGATTCCGAAATGCCAGACCTTTCATAACCTTGACAACAAATTCAGATGTTTCCTGTATTTATCGGTTATCCCACGCCGTTCAAAGTTGATTCACTGTGTTTTGTCGATCTTACGACATCGGTTGGACAATGATGAACATCCAAAGTCATTAACTACTGATCCTCGAGATCTACCGAAAGCGTAGCACCACCAGCAAAATCTATTTTCACCGCAGTAAAACGCATCCATATGGAGACACTTCGCATAATCCAACTTCATTCAAGAACTAGTAGCATTTCAAGGAAGGCACTTAATTCTCTTTATGCCAAATGTCCTTATGCGAAACGTCCCACTTACTGCAGCTACGGCTTACTGTGATTTATGCCGTTTCTATGTCATTGGCTTGTCAACTAAAGTCACTTTTTAAAATACACTTTACTACTGAGTGGGAATTTTTCTCTGTGTACTCAAATATGTCCACGCACCGTTTTCCTAGCCGAGGTCCGAACCACATGGCCGCCGCTCGTTTACTCAGATCCTCACTGTCCTTTCCCGACGTTAGGAAGTTGTTGATTTTCTGCTCCTGCAAGGTACGCAACACGATTAGCACTTCAATCCGAGATCACACCAATCTTTTATCGCAGCATGCTTACAGTAGCATCGGGAACTTCTCCACAGATGGCGCTCCGTATGGCCAGGAAGATGCAAATCACGTTGAAATAGAAGTACAGCCGGAACATTTTTTTTTCGCAGTGTTATCCAAAAACCAATCACCAACCAAGATCAGTCACACACTTGCAATTCAACAGTCAAATAGTTGCCGGCAATGTTGACTGTTGGGCTTTGATTACACTTCTGCATGGATTCCACCCGATGGCGCCCCATTTTATACTGCCATACATCTCCCAGTGCCAAATCGGAATCCGTTAATTCAAATAAGACTTCTTTCTTAGCAACTCCCACAACAATTCTCGTGTGTCGTGTGAAAGTCCCCTGCAGAGTATGCAAAACGCTTTGCAAGCGCCCGGTGGCTGGCTGTTCGTCAACACTATCTGCCCCTATCTCCGAATGGGCGCCATAAGTTAATTGCCACTTCCACGTGACCACGTCTAAATGTTGGTTTCCAGTGGCAGCGCAGACAGAACAACATTAATTTCAATCTGCAGCTGTCAATCGGACGTGTTCAGGGACGCGCCGCGCACATTGCAGGCGAGAGAAGACAGGAGTTGGAAAAACAAAAGGATTATCCCGGTTCGGGTCCCACACACTTGTCTTGATGTTGTACCCTCTACCAACCTAGAAGAAGCACAAATGGCTAAAAATAATGCTTGCACAAAAAATCACGCATGATCGCAGCAGGCGGTGCTTTGAAACTGTGTATACCTGTCTGCACATGTTCGTGGGTTGTGTGTCAATGGTAACACCTAATGTCAAGTGGCCTTGCTTTGCGTCACTGCAGACTACGTCACCATTTCTTTTCTGTTTGAATAATTGATAATTGTCTCCTTGGCTACTCTTACAAACTATGAATGACAGTCATTGATTGAAAGTAATAAAATTTTAACTTATCTACACAGACATACTGCAAAATGGTTAGTCGACGACCAGCAAAAAGTGCTTACAGATGTATGTGCTTGGAGCGCCTGGCTCTCCTCGAATTGATCGTTCAAATGCTCAACAGCTTTGGTTGTTCTTCATCACTACCGCCGGTTATTCCTGGTGTTCGCCAAAGTCTCGAGGTAACTGTCGCAGCGGTCGACGTACTCGGTTTCCATGGACGAAAAGGTTACGGCACGGCATACAATTTCACAAGGCAGGCTAGTTTCCTATGTAAACATAAATTTTGGACGTAAACATGTGACGTTATTCTTATCGTTCTTTCACATGATCAAATGGATGTGGAGTACTAGATCGATTAGTTTACGTCTTTGAACGAATTGAATTACGTGTGAATGTTGTACACCGTCGGTTACGGCTGATTGTCGACAACTTGCTCACGAATTAGTACCACCGGCGAGCTGGAATACCATTCCGGAAGTAGAAAAGTGACTTTCAGCATCGCCAAGCCAATCCGCATCCGAGAACCCCCAACCACTGGCAGAATCAGCAGGTAGTAGTTTCTAGTCTTCTTCGCGAGCCACAGCACACGCTTCGCGGCCATCTAATCTGCTTCCCTTAGTGCGCCAAACGACGTTCCCAAAAATCGCTTCAGAAGCTGCGTTGCGGTAATTCGTCAAACGGTTTCGGAGCATCGGCCTGCTTGTGGTATCGGAGGCTCCCTTAGTAAATCCTTCCGAGATTCCTTCAGGAATTGCTATCGGGATTGTTCTTGAAATATTTCTTTCAAGTGTTCTAGTCAGCATTCCTTTAGGGATTACTGCTGAAGTTTCTACAAAGATCCCTTCTGGGATTTCGTGAAGGATTCCTTTAGAGGCTCCTGTTAGTAGGATTGCTCCGAGGATCTCAACTTGTCTTCTTTCAAAGATTTCTCAAATCCTGAGAATCTTGCGAGATTCTTTTAGGTATTCGTGCCAGGATTCATGCTGGGGTTCCTCCAAAGACTCCTCCCCTTTTTTGACATTCCCCCTCAATTATTCTTTCAGGGAATCCTACCGAGCTTCCAACCGGGATTCCTTGCGTGACTTCTGGAACCTATCAGGGATTCTGTCCGGGATTTCTGTTGTGACTTTCAAAGGATTCCTTCCTACACCCTTAAATGAAATGAGTAACTTTCACGCAGCGAGCAAAAAGACAAAAGAATTTTCACGCAGATTTGTGTAACACCGGATCAGCACATTTTTTGTGTTGATCCGGTGTTACACAAATCTGCGTGAAAATTCTTTTGTCTTTTCGGTCGCTGCGTGAAAGTTACTCGTTGCGCTGTGTACATCGAGTTCTGCGTGTAGCGTGAATTGCAGCTTGAGAGTGGGAGAGTAAGAGAGAAATAGAGAAACAGGGAGAAATTGGATTTTTAATGCTCTTAGATATCTTTAGACTGGCGCTTGAGCCTAGCTATTTAGCACTTAGCTATTTAGTAGTTGGAGGAAATGCCAGAATGCAGAACCCGTAGCTTCCGGGAAGGTAAGCCCAGCTCCCTGGGTTAGTGGGTTGGTGTCAGGCCCTGCGACTCAGTCGTAAAAAGACTAGCACCGAAAAATCAACAAGAGAAGAATGCGAACCGATACCAATGGTGACGACCACAGCGACGAAGAGGGACTTGCGATCGGAAGCGCGGTACGTGGAACTGCAGATCTCTCAACTTCATCGGGAGCACCCACATATTCGCCGATATACTGAAGGACCGCGGTTTCGGAATCGTAGCGCTGCAGGAGGTGTGTTGGACAGGATCCATGGTGCGAACGTTTAGAGGTAATCATTGTTGTAATCCCAGCAAGCACAGTGGACACTTTCGCGGAACCGAGTTTCTACCGACTACCCGTCCCGAGATTGCGTGATACGAAAGAAAAATATGTACAATCGCTGCGTTTCAACGGACATCTATTTACAAGGAATGCATAGTACGGACTAAAAACAATAACAAACATACATATTCATCAGCATATATGCTTCGTCGCTCATATGGTCAATCACACACATACACTTAAACGGCTACTTCATTTGACAGTTATGCTGACCTCTTACAGGGGGTTGTCATCACTTAATTATTCCATACATTACCGGGGGGCTGCCACTACTCCACTCCAACACTCCTCCTTAGTGGCAAGCCCACCATGTCACTGTTTTACTCCTCCTAAGTCAAAGCGGTTTACTCCTCTTCAATTGAAAATCGTTCTACAGGTAGTACAATCCACCACTCTTCTTAGCCACAGCAATCACCGTTTCACCATGCATGATTCGACACCTACTCGATTCAAAAACCACCGTACAGCCATCTTCCGTAATGCGGCTAACGGATAGTATATTCCTCGTCAATCCTGGTACGTACAATAGTCGCTTTAACTTCACTTCAACTTTATCACCATGTAATCCAACTCCTGAAATGCTTCCTTGTCCGCAACCTTTTGCCTTGACTGTTTTTCCATCCGCTAAAATCACTTCTTTCGCACAAGGATTCCACCAACCAAAATTCGCAGTAGTATTCGTCATGTGCTGCGTACATCCAGTATCGATGATCCATCGTCCTGTGTCCCCATCATTTCTAGTTGTCAAATTGAAACAAACACCTCTTTCAGAACCACCCACGCTTCCTGGTTCCTGTACAGTAGTCGATTTTGCTTGGTTGTGTTTCTTCATATCCGCTCGCGTTTCCTCCAACAAAACAGGACAATTCCTCTGAAAATGGCCGCCTCTTCCGCAATAATAGCACACACGAACAATATTTTTCCTGTTTCCAAACTGCTCTGTGGACTTCATCGCTTTCTCCTGTACATCTTCTTGCATTTCATTCTCACTTTTTCTTCGTCCTTCATCCAGCAGCTTGCCCTTTATGTAGTCCAATTTCAAGTCTTCTTCCGAACGACCTTCAAGAGCGGTTACCAGCGGGCTGTAGGATTCTGGTAAGCTCGACAACAATATCGCCACAATCAAATGTTCTTTTAGTGTTTCGCCCATCCTGGCTAACCGATGTACCGACTCTGACACCTTTGCTAGATGATCGGACATGCTCTCACCTTCGTTTAGCCGCAACGAGCAAAGCTGGCGCAAAACATGGATTTTGTTTGATAACAATCCCCGCTCATGAAAGCTTTTCAGTTTCTCCCACATTTCCTTTGCTGTTACAGCCTCCATTATGTGGATCAGCTGGCTATCCTCCAGTGCCAATCCGATCATCGCTCTTGCCTTTTCGTCTTTTCTGCTCCACGCTGACGTTACATCTGCTGCCTCCGGCTTAGGGTCCTTCACCAGTGCCCACAAATCTTCACGCATCAGCATCAGCTCCATCCTGAAGCGCCATGTCGACCAGTTGACATCATTCAACCGATCGAACGTAATTTTAGCATCTGACATTTTTATAACTGTTTTGCCGTTCGTATTTCGTCGCACAAAATTAGCACTTTGTACCACTGTGCTACGTCTGTTTATCAATCCACACAAGCGCGCACTTCACGGTGTCGTATACAATGCCTGTTGTCCAAGCTATAGCAAGTCCATGCACTCGTCTATCCGCAAAATTACACTGTCCGTACCACCGTATCACTTCGTTCTTGGCCTATTCTTTCACCAAGGGTACTTTTCCTCACAAAACAATTTCTCCAAATCTGCTCTTCGAACGCCGGGCAATAAATCGATCACTTTCTGAACCGTTCACATAAACGCCGTTCACAAAATGCCTCTTCGAACAGAGTACATTTTCGACACAATTTCTTCCGAAAACTGGGGCCCAAAACCTGTTGTAATCCCAGCAAGCACAGTGGACACTTTCGCGGAACCGAGTTTCTACCGACTACCCGTCCCGAGATTGCGTGATACGAAAGAAAAATATGTACAATCGCTGCGTTTCAACGGACATCTATTTACAAGGAATGCATAGTACGGACTAAAAACAATAACAAACATACATATTCATCAGCATATATGCTTCGTCGCTCATATGGTCAATCACACACATACACTTAAACGGCTACTTCATTTGACAGTTATGCTGACCTCTTACAGGGGGTTGTCATCACTTAATTATTCCATACATTACCGGGGGGCTGCCACTACTCCACTCCAATAATCATACCATCTACCAGAGCTGTGGCAATACATTCGATCGACGAAAGAATGTGCAGGTTGAGGATCAAGGGCCGATTCTTCAACATCAGCATAATAAACGTGCACAGCCCTCACTCCGGAAGCTTTGATGATGACAAAGACGCATTTAACGCGCAGCTCTAACGCGAGTACGACCGCTGCCCAAACCACGACGTCAAGATCATCAGGAGACCTAAACGCTCAGGTGACCAGGAGGAGAGATTCAGCGCCCACCAGAAGACGAAGGAAAACGGCCTTCGCCTCATCGATTTCGCCGCCTCCAAGAATATGGCCTGGCGATTCGTAGCACCTTCTTCCAGCACAGCCTCCCGTATCGTTACACCTGGAGATCATCACAACAAACGGAATCGCAAATCGACCACGTTCTGATTGATGGATGGCACTTCTCCGACATTATCGACGTCAGGATCTATCGTGGCGCTAATATCGACTCTGGTCACTACCTGGTGATGGTCAAACTGCGCTCTAAACTCTTCGTTATTAACAATGTACAGTATCGGTGGCCGCCCCGGTACGATCTGGAGCGACTGAAGCAACCGGATGTCGCCTCAGGATACGCGCAGAATCTCGAGGCCGCGTTACCAGACGAGGGCGAACTCGATGAGGCCCCTCTAGACGACTGCTGGAGTACAGTGAAAGCAGCCATCAACGACGCAGCCAAGAGCACCATCGGGTACGTGGAACGGAATCGACGGAGCGAATGGTTCGACGAAGAGTGCAGAACGGTTTTGGAGGAGAAGAACGCAGCACGGGCGGTAATGCTGCAGCAAGGGACCCGACAGAACGTGGAACGTTACAAACAGGAGCGGAAACAGCAGACCCGACTTTTTCGGGAGAAAAAGCGTCGCCTGGAAGAGGTGGAGTGTGAAGAAATGGAACTGCTGTGCCGTTCCCAAGAAACACGGAAGTTCTATCAGAAGATCAACGCATACCGCAACGACTTCGTGCCGCGAGTCGTAATGTGCAGAGATAAGGACGGAGGCCTCTTGACGGACGGACGTGAGGTGATCGAAAGGTGGAAGCAGCACTTCGATCAGCACCTGAATGGCGTTTAGAACGTAGGCACGGGAGGCCACAACAATGGAGGAAACGACGACGCCAGTGCAGCGGAGGACGGAAATAAACCAACTTCCACGCTGAGGGAAGTTAAGGATGCCATCCACCAGCTCAAAAACAACAAAGCGGCTGGTAAGGACGGTATCGCAGCTGAACTCATCAAGATGGGCCCAGAAAAGTTGGACGCCTGTCTGCATCGGCTGAGAGTCAGGATCTGGGAAAGCGAACAACTACCGGAGGAGTGGAAGGAAGGGGTAATCTACCCCATTCACAAGAAAGGCGACCATTTGGAATGTGAGAACTTTAGGGCGATCGCTATTTTACAAACAGCTACGAAGTGCTATCCCAGATCATCTTCCGTCGTCTGTCACCTAAAACGAATGAGTTCGTGGGAAGTTATCAAGCCGGCTTCATCGACGGCCGGTTGACAACGGACCAGATCTTCACCGTACGGCAAATCATCCACAAATGCCATGAATACCAGATCCCAACGCACCCCCTGTTCATCGACTTCAAAGCGGCATACGACAGTATCGACCGTACAGAGCTATGGAAAATCATGGACGAAAATGGGTTTCCTGGGAAGCTGACTAGATTGATTGAAGCAACTACATATGGACGGTGTGCAAAACAGTGTAAGGATTTCGGGTGAACTACCCAGTTCATTCGAATCTCGCCGGGGACTGCGACAAGGTGATGGACTCTCATGCCTTTTTTTTTTTTCCTCCCCTGTTGGGGAAATTAAGCCACTGCGTCCAATAGGCTGAACTTTTGTGGCATGTCCCGTTTTGATATTCGCATCTAGCCAGCTAATTACCATGTGTCAAGTAATCAGCTACTGCCACGACGCGTCGTCTACCAGTCAGGTGCAATGGAATTGATAAACTCCAAGACCTTCCCAGGTTTTGCAGACCAGATCTCACTGGGTTGCAAGCAACCACAATTTAGAAATCTTTGCCTGCGCGTGTATAAAGCACCACAACTGCAAAGCAGATGTTCCGAGGTTTCACGTTCCGTATTACAGAAACGACAGATATCACTCTGAATATGGCCAATATTTTTCAAGTGATACCTGCTCAGGCAGTGTCCAGTTACTAGGCCAGTGTATGTACATAGAGCTCTCTTGTTGAGCTCTAAGAGCTTTTTGGTTTTATAAGCATTTGGTGTTATAAATCGTTTTGACTGATTGCAATTTTTGACGTCCATCCAATTGGATATCACCCTCTGCTCAGCCCAGCGTTTCAGGTCCATTTTAATTGTACAGTTTGATATAAGGTACCCCGGGGCAAGTGAGAATCGGGGGCAAGTGAGACCTATAGTTAGTATTTTTTTTAATATTTATTTTTAAGACTAACATTCTTCATGGAAAACATAGGTATCACACCTACGGATACTTTGAATACAAAAAATGTTATTGTTTCAACCATGAAGTGACCATATACGTTATTGTTGTTCATATGTAATTTTCAATTCACTAGGTAAGATTGACGTGCTCTACTACATTCGTCGTTTAAAAATAGATTTGTTAATCTACAAATACTTTTTTGGTTTCATGTAGAGGTGTGCGCCGCCGCGCCGCGCCGCGCCGATGAGAAATCGGCGTGAATCGGCGTGCGGCTCCCCAAGCCAACAAGAATCAAAAATACTATATTTTTTAAACGGGGATAGGTAAAGGGGGGTTATACCCATGCACTGGTGGAAAAAGTTTATGGTTATGTTGTTTGAAGCCGATCCAGGAAGCATCGGCGTGTCGGCGTGGCAAACGGCGGCGGCGGCGGCGTGAAAACCGCACGCCGATCGGCGTATCCCTTCTCAGAAAGGCTACTATCATCAAAACAAAAAAAATTTCTGCAGCAGCACAAAGCTAGATGTCCATTTGTTGCAATCCAATCATTAGAAAGTAGTTTACTTTGTTCATAATTGTTTGAGAAGCCCCACGCCGATGCACGCCGATTTTACGCCGAATATTCGGCGCACACGTCTAGTTTCATGATAGTATTTGGAGTTCATGCAAATGATTTCAAGCGAAAAAGCTATATTTTATTTTTATTTATTACCTTTAGTTTACTGCTCTCACTTACCCCAGTGCATTTCGCTATCTGGGGCAAGTGGGACCTATGAGAATAAACAAACACAATTTTATGCGTTTATCTCGCCTTGTACAGCCTAAGATGAAATTAGCACGAAAGTCAATAAAAATTGACGTGTTATGCAATCTACTGTTGAATTATACTTTATTACCTCTATTTAGATGATGACATTCTTGTTAAAAATAGTAAAACCTTGGGTAAAACAAAAAAAATCAGAAGCATGTATTTTTTATGTTTTTCTCTAAATATCTTTCATATTTTTCACTTAACGCTGCATAATGCATTCTTCTGAGCATTCGGGAACCGTCCATAAAAATTTAAAATAGGGATATGACCTTTTCAAGATTCATGATTAAAAAAACATTATTTAATGATCGTAAGATTACGTAAGGGAGAAGATATTACTAAAAATCTCGAAACCCCAGATTTACTATTGGTGAAAATCATCAACTATATAATATAGAGACCAAGTTTCGAAATCTTTTATCTCTTCACTTTACGGCGCTTTTTGTATAAAAAAAATAATCAATTTATTTTGCATGAGCTGCTAGAGTTGATTCAATTTCCCCCAGCATATTGTTATGTGTTACGTAATTTATACCTGATACCATAAACCACTTCTTATTATAATCTCTAAACATGGTCATTCATATAAGAGATTTATGATTTATGTTACCTTATTTGTTGCAACTTATATTAAGCTCTTTGAACAAAAACTCTGAATAGGTCCCACTTGCCCCGCGAAACGCAGTAAATGAAGATCTGCTACACTTTTCATTATATGCATAATATATGAAATGTAAAAATTTTGGAACAGTTTTAATGTACGTTAATAAGTACAAATATACCAACAACGTCTTTTGGGTCCATTGGAATTATTAAAGAATTTGTGTTCTGAACAGGCTTCCCAAAAGTACTGCATCATGATAGCATTTTGATTGCTGTCATACTCATATTCCCATGACAGCCTTGTGAATGCATGGTTCATGACAGCCCACAGAATAAAACTCATGCGACCTAGAACATCACTGTCGGGAACTGCTCACATCGTCTGCTTTCGCTGTGCGTTCGTTCGCCGATGACAACCTTGGCTCTAGCCCAAACCGTCTCTCGTTGGCTGGACACGAAGTGACGAAAATCGCTGCGCTCGGCCCGAGCATTTTACTTCTGTTGAACGTGTCGAGTATCGTGGTATATCGCACGCTCAAAATTATCGACGCATTTCAAATAGAGAATATGTACCTGTAAGTCTTATTGTAGTAGAGTATTTTGCATAGCATTATTTTTTATTGGCATGTGAAATGCACTGCCATGTTTTCAATATAAAAGAGAGTTGAATCTCACATCAGTGGTATATTTTGGCCAGATTACAATTTTGACAAACGCTGGCACAAACTTTTTTTCGCCCCTGGGGCATCTTGTGAAAGGCATATCAGGCCAAACATGTCTAAAGGTCCTATCTGCAGAAGAGAGGCTCTCTTTTGTTTACCTCTCTTTCGTTAATATCTCAGCTGTTTATTTGTATTATGATTGTCTCCTTGCATTGAACGATGATCAAAACAATCGTCTTTTGATTTGTACTGCAAAAATAGTTGAAAAGTGTACCATTACATTGCAATAAATGAAAGAGAAAGTGAACAAAGAGAGCCTCTCAAATGCAGATAGGACCTATTGAAATGTTTGGCCTGATATCATGTCTGTAAAAAAATATTTATTGAGCACATATTTTGTGAATAACTTTTAGCGTTAAGCCATGTGCTCCCGTGACAGCCTATGACACCCTTTACGCGACAGCTGGCTTGGTTAGCCGAAGATTGTCATCGCCATGCGGCCAACAATACTGACGACGTTTCCCACTCGGCTCGATACGATTCGAGTATGCAACTGTCAGCCAAGCAGCCGAAGCAGCGGCTGTTTCAATACATCTTTCGCTCATGCGTGTGCGTTCTGTTGGCGATGCATTTCTCACTGATGGTGTTGCTCACGGTAAAGAGAGATGGTCTGCACACATAAGAGAGTGTCGACTCAGCCTTGCGCGGGCTGTTGTGAGAAGGATGTACATTTGGAAAGCCTGTTCTGAAACTTTTGGCGTGACAAAACCAAATTAGCATTTTTTTTAGGTCCCACTTGCCCCGGGGTACCTTACCACAGAATGGTTCTGGGCCAGCAAACTGTAAATTGGAACCACTTTTAGCAAGCTCGTCTGCCATTTCATTTCCTTCAATGCCACAGTGACCTGGAACCCAGTATAAGTTTACTGAATTCCCTTGGCACAGCCTGCGCAGTGAAAGAATGCATTCCCAGACAAGCTTTGAAGTACATTTGTAAGCGCACAATGCTTTTAGTGCAGCTTGACTATCTGAGAAAATACAAATATTTGCATATCTGTATTTTCTCTCAAGGCAGATATTTGCGCATTTCAAAATAGCAAGAATCTCTGCTTGAAACACCGTGGGATAGTGTCCCATCGCCACTGAAATTTTTATTCCAGGGCCGTAGATTCCTGCTCCCGTTTTTATTCCAACTTTTGAGCCATCTGTATAGAATTTGATTGACCCTTGACGAACAGTGGGACCTCCGACTTCCCAATCTGCACGAGTTGTTTCGTGCAACTTGTAAGGAACATCATGGTTCTCCACAGGTTTCATCCAGTCTTTAATCATTTTCATTACTGGCCTATTTTGGAAGTATTGTGAAATGCTCAGGTGACCTACAAGATCACCTGGCATAAACTTTTCAACTCGTTCAAATCTCAGCAATTCCTTCTCTGCTTCTAATTGCACGTACTCGTGCAAAGGTAGCAGATTGAGAATCGCATCTAAAGCTTTTGATGGTGTGCTTCGCATCGCTCCTGTAACAGCAATGGACGCAAGACGTTGAATTTTCGCAAGCTTTGATTGCGTGGTAGCCTCTTTTGTTTTTGGCCACCAGACAAACGAAGCATACGTCACTTTTGGGTGGATTATGGCAGTATAAATCCACATTATCATTTTTGGTTTCAAGCCCCACTTCCTGCCAATAGTTTTGGAGCATAAGCAGAACGCACTTGTTGCCTTACCGATCACGGACTCAATTTGAGCATTCCAGTTCAGTTTGGCATCCAGAATCAAACCTAAGTATTTGACTCGATCACTAGGATGAATTTGTATCCCTCCAAGCCGAAAAGCTTTTAAGTTGATCTTCCTTCTCCTAGTGAAAGGGACAATTACGACTTTTGTCGGGTTGATGCTAAGGCCCTCCTTAATACACCATGAATGTGTATAGTTTAGGGCCCTTTGCATTCTCTCCGAAACAGTTTCGTCATACTTTCCTCTTACTATTATGACTATATCGTCTGCAAAGCCCACAACTTCGAAACCTCTTTCCTTCAAGCTTCTTAGAAGATCGTCTACAACCAAGGACCACATTAGTGGTGAGAGGACTCCTCCTTGAGGGCAACCCTTTGTTGCCCTTACTGTTATAGAAGAACTTCCCAGCTCAGAGGTGATTTCTCTTTTTGCAAGCACAGTATGAATCCAATGTATGATACATTGGTCGAAGTTTTTATTCTCCATGGCACGCTTCATAGATGAATAGGAGGCATTATCAAATGCTCCTTCTATATCTAAAAAGGCACATAGAGCTATTTCTTTTGCTGAAAACGTTTTTTCCACCTTTGTTACTAGCGAGTGAAGTGCCGTAACCGTTGACTTACCAGATTGATAAGCAAACTGGAAGTCAGACAGGGGATGCTCTTTTATGTAAGAAGAATTGATAAAATCCTTCAAAACCTTTTCCATAGTCTTCAACAAAACTGAAGAAAGACTAATTGGTCTATATGCTTTCGGATGCGTTTTATCTCGTTTCCCCTTTTTCGGGATAAAGATAACTTTTACAAGTCTCCATTTTGATGGAACGTAATTTAATTTTAAACTAGCCTTGAACATCTCAATTAGTGATGGAACCAACACCGCTTCTCCGTTTTGAATCAGTGCTGGAAATATCCCATCAACTCCTGCAGATTTAAAAGACTGAAAAGATCTTATCGCATTTTCCACTCTGGCCTTCGTGAAGATTTCATCAGCTAAATCTGAGGCGGTGTTTACTGTACTATTTGACTCCATTGAGTTTATACTAGGACATCCTTCACCTTCCAGAGATATAGTATCATTGCAATCCACACTTAGAACCGAACCCGGAAAATGGGTTTCCATCATTAAATCCAAAGTTTCACGAGGAGTTTTGGTAAAAGCTCCATCGTCACGCTTCAGATTTCCCCATTCATTTGCATGATCTTTTGCAAGCGTTTTTTGTAGTCTAGCAACTACAGGAGTACTGTTTATGTTTTCACATGTCAGCACCCAAGATTTTCTTTTAGATTTTCGTATTTCGTTGTTGTACTCAGTCAGGGCTTTCCTATACTGAGTCCAATCTCCCGTTTGTTTCGCTCTATTGAACATTTTACGAGAAAATTTTCTTAGGCGATCCAGTTTAAAGTTCCACCATGGCACGTCTCTAGTAGAAGACGATTGTATGGTGGGTCAACTGCTGTTAAAGGAATTGATGATACTTTCATTTACTCTTTGAGAAAATGATTCCAACTTTTGGGTTGAATCGATAGTTTCCCCCATTGTAAATGAATGCGAATTCAACATTTCTACATATTGATCCCAGTTTGTCTTCCTGGGATTTCTAAATGCAGTTCTAGAATAATCTCCACCGCTCCAATTGAAGATTATGTGTTTATGATCAGATAGAGAAATCTCATCTGACACGTGCCAGTTTGTGATCTTGTCAAAGATTGCAGCGTTGCACAGTGTTAGATCCAAGACCTCTTGTCTGATTGCATTTAAGAAAGTAGGTTTATCACCATTATTACAAATGTCTATATTGTTCGAAGACAGATACTCTAATAGTGACTCACCTCGACTGTTAATATCCGTACTACCCCAAACCGTGTGATGCGCATTGGCGTCACAGCCAATGATGAACGATTTGTTGTTTTCTTTACAGAATTGAACAAATGATGCGATCTCAGGAGGAGGTACCTCAGGAACATCACCAGGAAAGTAAGCTGAAGCCACAGCGATCTCAGTTTTACCCCTAGTGGTTGGCACCTCTACCATGACCGCAACAATGTCCCTTCTGATAAACTCTGTAATAGGATAACATTTTAACGTTTTACGTACTAGGACAGCAGTTCTGGGAGAATCTTGTTGCTCATCATAAAATAGTTTACTATTTTGTGTCAGAACACCCAGAATCTTTCGTTTATTGGACCATGGCTCTTGAATAAGCGCCACTTCCAGTCCTTCTTTTTTAAACCTTCGACTCAACACAGCAGAAGCACCTTTTGCGTGATGAAGGTTTACCTGTACAAACTTGATTCCAGTCATGAAAATATACATTTACCCACTTTTGTTAAGCCTCGGAATTGAGACTTAAGAAAAGTAGCCGGTTATCCCGGAGACAAATTAGGTCCACTGCGTCATTGCTCCGTTTAACACAGCAAGGGCAAAAATACTGTGGAGGGTGCCCTGGTACTCCACAGGCACCGTTAGCGGCTAGGTTTTTATTAGACCCCCCTAACCATTCATTCCTAGGCACGGTACGCATTAAGCCGCTTGACACCATGAATTAGGGGTCACCTGTTAGTGGACTCTTACCACCGGAACAGACGGTCCGTAGTGTTATTCTTAGCCAGTTGAAGGAACTGCTACCGACACTACACGGCTATCTAGGCTGATCGGGACTAGAAATTAATATTGATGATCAACTTCTTTCGAGCCCGAACAGCCGTCACTCTCATGCCTACTCTTCAACATCGATCTGGAAGGTGTGATGCGACGACCCGGGCTCACAACAGTCGGGGAACGATTGTCTCAAAATCCGGACAATTTGTGTGCATTGCGGACGACATGGACAATATCGCCAGAACATTTGGAACGGTGGCAGAACAGTACACCCGCCTGAAACGCGAATCTGCAAAGGTCGAACTGTTGGTGAATGCGTCAAAAACAAAATACATGCTGGTAGGTGGAACCGAACACGACCGGATCCGTTTGGGTAGTAATGTTACGATGGACGGGGATACCTTCAAGTTTGAAGTAGTCGTGAACTTCGAAGGCGCATCATCAGCGGAAGTCAGGCCTACTACGTGCTCCAGAAGAAGCTGCGGTCTAAAAGTTCACCCACGCACCAAATGCTCCATGTACAAAACGCTAATAAGACCGGTGGTCCTCTACGGACACGAGACATGAATCATACCCGAGGAGGACCTGCAAGCACTCGGAGTTTTCGAGCGACGCGTGCTAAGGACGATCTTCGGCGGTGCAGGATATCGCTGTGTGGCAGAGAAGGATGAACCACGAGCTTGTTGTACTCTACGGCGAACCCAGCATCCAGAAAGTGGCCAAAGCCGGAAGGATACGATGGGCAGGGCATGTTGCAAGAATGCCCGGATAACAACACTGCAAAGTTGATGTTCGCGACAGATCCGGTTAGTACAAGAAGGCGTGGAGCACAGAGAGCGCGATGGGCGGATTCGGTGGAGTGTGACGTGGCGAGCATTGATTGTGCCCGAGGATGGAGAACGGCAGCCACGAGCCTTGTATTATGGAGAAATATTGTTGATTCAGTTTTATCTGGAATTTAATGTAATACTTAATAAATGAATGAAATGAATATATGTATATGAAAATCATTCTCTTATGTAGCACCTAATAAAAACTATTCCATTTGAAGCTAGAAATTCTTACTATGATTACAAAAAGCTACCTTCGAATGCTGCTTCAGACATCAATTGAACCTTGAACTGCTTACTTCTTATAGATTTACCCTGAAACCAATATATATATTTCATACACTTACGTTCTACTCTAATCCAGTCAACTGTGCATCTTCTAGCCCCAACAACTAACCCCTTGCAAGTTCTCCAACGTTAAACACATTTAAAAGATCCCAACAGGCGCCACCTTATAATATACTTGCAAAAATATTACCGGAACATCAATTCCAGGTCTAGTTAAGGATATGGACATCCGCCACAAACCGTGCGGTAGATAGGGCGGGAACATTTTTGAATCCAGCACCATATCGTTGAAGTAGAATTCCATGGGATCTACGGGACACTCCCCTACCTTGGGCAGATTAGATGAGTTCTCGAAGTATGGATAATAATCGCGCCAATCATTGTTGACGAAATCACATATTTTTGTCCGGGCAATCTTCATCGGGTATTCGTTGAACTGGTTGTTGCCCTTGGGACTGTAGGCGCACCTAATGCTCACCTGGACGGAAAAAATGTTGATGAAGTATACTGCCCCCACTCGCATAACTGTCCCATATGAATAGGAATCCCAGCAAAGATGGGACTGTTATGCGAGTGGGGGCAGTATAACAAAAAACCACAATACCAAAATCGAACGGTTACCTCGAAGGTGTTGTCCACCACCACTTTGAGATCAACATTTCCGGACAACACCGATATGGTTCTGTTGTACTTCCGGACGCGCAGCTTTATGTTGGACAATTCCGTTCCATTGTGTTGTTCAAATTTTTCGAACATCACATCGAACGACGCTGCCCAAATGGAGCCAATGCTGACCGCTAGGAGTAGGCCACCGAGGGCGCCAGAGCTCAGCATGGCTGGTACTGCCACAGCAAACCGATCTGGGGCCACCTAACTGCAGTATTAGAGCCGCAGCGTTGGTCGGTTGGTATTTTATTGGCTGGGAACTATCGCGATAGCAGTTGTGAACATGAACATCTGATGGTTCGTGTAATTGGGTTGAAATTAACACAGCTTGTCATCATTTCACCTAATAGGGTCTGGGGACATTTGAGCAGGGAGACCTATTTCGGGCAATTGCTACAGTACAGTATCTTGCCATGTTAAGAAAATGAAGTCAATTGGTTAAAAATTGCCCAAATGATCCCCGCCCCTATGCAACCAGTTTATTACCTAAATGGATTTTATGGTTGCATTGCAGAAGACTTTTAGGAGTACGAGGGGCTCATCTCACACTTCATCTGAAACACAGAGACTATATTTTCGAGAGGCGCGAAACAGGCAGAACTCAGTCTTCCGGATGAAGAAGCGCCAGTAGGAAGAACGAGATCGCGCAGAGGCTTTGTGCCACAAGCCGACATGTGCCGAGATAATCACGGGAATATTCTCACGAGCGAGCGTAAGGTGGTCGAGAGGTGGCGGCAGCAAAACGATGAGCACCTCAATGGCGACGTTGCAAGTACCGAAGGTGGCGTGGTAACAGATCTAGGAGTATGTGCAGTGAACAGGACGAAAGACTTCCGGCCCTTGACCTCCAAGAGATTGAGGAGGAGGTTGGCCGGTTGAAAAACAACAAAGCCGCTGTAGCAGATCAACTACCAAGCGAGCTTCTAAAATACGGTGACGAAGCACTGGTGAGAGCACTACACTGGGTCATTACCAAGATTTCGGAGGAGGAAGTATTACCGGAGGAATGGATGGAAGGTATCGTGTGTCCCATCTACAAAAAGGGCGACAAGTTGGATTGCGAGAACTACCGTGCGATCACACTACTAGGCGCTGCCTACAAGGTACTTTCTCATATTTTTCTGTCGCCGTCTATCACCGAAGAGAGTTCGTGGGGCAATATCAGGCTGGATTCATGGGTGAACGCGCTACAACGGACCAGATGTTCGCCATCCGCCAGGTGTTGCAGAAATGCCGTGAATACAACGTGCCCACACATTACTTCTTCATCGATTTCAAATTGGCGTATGATACAATCGAACGAAAACAGCTATGGCAGATTATGCACGAATACGGATTCCCGGATAAACTGATACGATTCATCAAGGCGACGATGGATCGAGTGATGTGCGTAGTTCGAGTATCAGGGACACTCTCGAGTCCCTTCGAATCTCGCAGAGGGTTACGGCAAGGTGATGGTCTTTCGTGCTTGCTGTTCAACATTGCTCTAGAGGGTAAGGAGAGCGGCGACAAACGCGAGTGGAATGATTTTTACGAAGTCCGTTCAGTTGCATGGTTTCGCTGATGATATTGATATTATAGCTCGTAAATTTGAGACGATGGCGGAAACGTACAATGACACCAGCAGAGAAATTCAGAGACGCATTGTGGCAGGAAATCGTTCTTACTTTGGACTCCGCAGAACTCTAGGATCGAATAAAGTTCGCCGTAAAGTTGACTATCTACAAGACGCTGATTAGACCGGTAGTCCTCTAAGGGCATGAAACGTGGACCCTACGTGCAGAGGACCAACGCGCCCTTGGAGTTTTCGAACCGAAGGAACCATCTACCGTACCATCTACGGCAGAGTACAGATGGAAGACGGGACTTGGAGAGAGCGCTGAGAGAATCAACCATCGTCCACACCGTGAAAATCGGGAGGCTACGGTGGGCGGGTCACGCCATCAGGATGTCGGATAGCAAGCCGACTAAAACGGCTCTCGAGATTCATCCGACCGGTAAAAGAAGACGTGGTGCGTAGCGAGCTAGGTGTGTCGATCAAGTGGAGGACGATCTGCGGACCCTTCGCAGAGTGCGGAACTGGAGACACACAGCCATGGACCGAGTAGAATGGAGACGGCTGCTATGTACAGCAGAGGCCACCCCGGCCTTAGCCTGATCGGTAAGGTAAAAGTAGGTAAATGATAAAGTTGGTTTATGGAAAAAAATCAGAGTTAATTGTTAAAGAGCGTTTACGGCATTTACTCCCATAGCATCAGGTAGCTATGATCTATGGAGTAGTGAGCTCAATAATTCTTTCAGGGTCACCGTTGAGTAAAGATCATCGAATCCACGAAAGCTACTAGTTGTATCTATTAGGATTATGAATTATGTTCATACATGTTCTATTAAGTCTTAAGTTCTATGATTGTACAGTAGTATCCAAGAACTCCTGGAGTTTAGGCCATTTGATCTAAATACAAGTGGAGTCAGTGATCTATTAGAGCATTATGAATGAAATTCAGCATACACAGGCTCATGTAACTATGTATTGTCAAGTGGTGAGTTCTTTGGCAGTTTGAGGATGAAGAACTTTTTGTAATTATATAGGTCATCGAATCTACCAACGTATTTTGTTGACTCTAACAGCTACATGACTAAGGTTTATACTCACACAGCCTCAGGTAACTATGATCTATCCAGTGGTAAGTTCAATGATAATTTAATGAACTCCAAGAACTCCTTTGAGTAAAGGGCATCAAATCTACGAGAGCAAACAGTTGTATCTAAAAGCCTTTTGAATGAGGTTCATACTCTTACAGCCTCAGGTATCTAAGTTCTCCGTGAAATTCACATGAGAACTTCTGAATCCCTTTGAAACCTCCCGAATCGTCTTGAAGCTGTTGGAACATCCTTGAGCTGCATCACACAGCTCAGTGAAGCTACCCAGCCAACACACGATCGCATATGATGTTGAATAGGATGCAAAAGTAGAGGCGATATACGTACTCTTTACACGCAGGTAAATGGAAGCATGTCCGCATATGGCCTCCACTTTATCATCCTATTCTACATCATATGCGACTTCGTGTTGGCTGGGTAGGTATCAACTGGTAGCCCAAGTAACACACTTGTCACCGAAGAGTCACGGCGGCGCAGGTTTTTGTTGCGCAGAAGTCACTGTGACTTACTTTTAACAAATAAACACTTACTTGCTAGAAGTAAGTCACGGTGACTTTTGCGCAACATAAACCTGCGCCGCCGTGACTCTTCGGTGACAAGTGTGTTACTTGGGAGGTAAATGTGATGGAAATAAATTGTAAATAAGATTGTACCTAGATGGACTAAAGGAGAGTCACTGATCTGGTAGCTATATCAGTCAGCGTCTGGGATTGTAACGAAAGCCTCGCTTGTATTTGTCGTTTCCAATAGAAACGTTTTTAAACGACCCTGAAACCCTCTTGAAACCTCCGTGGAATTCACCCGCGAGCCTCTGAATCCTCATTAAACACCCCGGAAACCGCCAGAAACGTCCTAAAATACATTGAAACGCCTTGATATGCTTTTAAACGCCTCTTAAAAGTCCATGAGTTCTTCGTGAAGTTCATGTAGGAGCTTCTGAAGCTCCCAAAACCCCTGTAAAACCTCCTGAAACACCCTGAAACGCATTGAAACGCCTATAAACCCCTATGAGACCTCCGTGTAATTCACCTGAAAGCCTGTTAAGCCCCCTAAAACACCTCTGAAACCCCTATAGCGCATGGACACGTATTGAAACGCCTTGAAACGCTTCTGAAAGCCCCTACATACCTCCGCGAAACTCACTCGAGAGGGTCAGAAATTCCCCAATACGCCTCAGAAACGCCCTGGGACGACGTCTCGAAACGTTTTGAAACGCCTCTAAAATCCCCCATGAAACCTCCGTGACCCCCCTAAAACTGTACATGCCCTGAAATACCTCTGAAACCTCTGTGAAACTAACCTGAGAACATCCGAAGTCTTCTAAAACACTTCTAAGCGTTCTGAAACGCCCTGAAATGCTTTTAAACGTCTCTATACAGCCCTAAATAGCCCCCTAAAACACCTCTTAAACCTTCTAAAACACGTTGAAACGCTTTGAAACACATTGAAACATCATGAAACGCCTCTTAAACCCCTTTGAAGTTAACCTCACAAAGTTAACCATCTAAAAACACTAATATTTATGGGCACGAAGCGTGGACTATGCGTGCTTAGGACCAACGCACTCTTGGGGATTTCGAACGGAAGGTGTTCCGTACCATCGACGGCGGAGTGCAGATAGAAGTCAGAACGTGAGGAACTGTCCACACCATGAGAACTGGGAGGTTACAGTGGGTGGGACACGTCATTAGGATGTTGGATAATTCCAAGTATCAGAACTAGCTGAATATCAGTTTCTCAAGCTAAAGCTTGCTTAAGAGTAGTTTGCTCTACTCTTGTACAGAAAAAATGTTTGTAGTGGGTGTGCAGCGAGCGAGATGGATCGATCAAGTGGAGGACCCTTCGCAGAGTGCGAGACGTATCATGTAGACGGCTCCTACGCACAGCAGGGGAAACTCAGACCTTAGTCTGACCAGTAAGGTAAGTAAGGGATGCCGGGAGCTTGTGAAGGCTGCGGGAGGGTTTCAAAAGAGGTTTCAGAATCGTTTTACGGCGTTTCAAGGCTTATTATAGCCTTATTTTGCGGTTGTTTCATGGGGGCTTCAGAGGGGTTTGTAAGGCGCTTCAAGGCGTTTCGTTGGTTCCAATGGGTTTCAAGGAAATTCCGGGGGTTTTCGAGCATATATGATAAGTTTAGGTCTCTGTGGTGTTTCAGACGGGTTTCAAGGTGTTTCAGAGAGTTTCGAGTGGTTTCAGGGAGTAAGGTGAACCCTCCAGATTAGCAGTAATCCAGAACTGAGCCCAACCTCCACAAGAAGCTGCTCCAACACCCCTTCCTACTTGGCTATATAACTACCAGGCTCATTGGCAGCCTCTTCATTGACAAATAGTGATAGCTGCTTCAAAGAGGGACTCAACAGACATGTTGTAGGTTCCAAAGCGTGCAAGGGGCAAGCAAACTAAGCCTTCACAGGTAAACCCCAAGAAGACGAGGAGCCAACTGAACTAAGGGACAGAACCCTTGGATAACGGTAGGAAAAAGAAAAATATTGAGAAAAAGCAAGCGCGGTCAACGCTGATCGTCAATACCAAGACGACAGCATACGCCGAGGTGTTGAGGGCTATGAGAGGAGATATTCGGTGGATGTAAAAAGCTTCAGGGCAGGAGCGCTCCAGGACATGAGAAGTGCCAAAGAAAGGGGCGTCCGAATTAGGTACCTCCTTCAACGCACTATAGCCCAAGAGGTCCTGGGAGAGCCCTGACGGTGATAGCGAAGCAATCTCGGAAGAATATTTTGATCATAGTAGCCTGTAATTATATTGTAATCAATAAAATTTAGTTCTCTCTCTGTGCTTGTACTAGACGGTTGTTCTTTCATTACACCCTACCAACAGGTTGTGGGCCCTGCTGTAACCAAGAGCAACCAATAAACAAGCCGAAATTTTTTTAACACTGCAAGCAAATATGGATCGTTTGGGAATTGCCAAGCTGAATGGAAGCAATTACAGTATCTGGAAGCAAAAGGTTGAGTTTCTTCTAGTTCGCGAGGAATTGTGGCAGTTCGTGACCGAGAACTGACCAGAACTGGGTGCCGGACCTGGAGCAACTGATGGACCAAGAGTTCGAATGTGGGACAAGGGAGATCAGAAGGCGAGAGCGTCGATTGGCCTGTTGTTTGAGGATAGTCAACTGAACCTCATCAAAGGCACAACAACGGCTCGGGACACCTGGGAAAGCTTCCGCCGTCACTACACGAAAAAGCAACCTTGACATCAAAGGTATCCCTCCTGAAGCAAATGTGTGAGAAGCGGTACAGCGATGTTGAGGATATAGAACGACATATCTTTGATATGGAGGACCTCTTCGAGCGATTGACTTTGGCAGGCCAAGATTTGGATGAAAATCAGCAAATTGCAATGGTGCTCCGAAGCCTTCCGGAGTCGTTCAATACACTCACCACTGTTCTGGAGAGTAGATCAGACGACGAGCTAACGTTGGAACTAATCAAGTCCAAGTTCGTAGATGAAGTAGCATAACGCTGCGAAAAGGTGCCCAACGAGTCTTTGCTGATGGCTGGCGTGGACAGGAGGAAACTGGTTTGTAAGTACTGCCTGAAGCCCGGTCATAAAGAGAAGCATTGCAAGGCGTTGACGGAACAGCGGATCATCGACGAAAAAGCGGAAGATCAACCAATGAGACGGAACGTTTCCAGGGCACGATCAGCCCGTCAAGAAATCCTTAAAGAATATTCCTTTCTGGCTAGACGAAAACCAAACTTCTCCAATGGGTGGCTGATCGACTCAGGCGCATCATCCCGCGAATCAAATCTACACCTTGGACAATACCGTAAAGCAGGGAGTAAGTCTCGCGGATGGGAGAACGACCACCTGCGCCGGCATGGGGTCATGTCGCATTGTGCTCCGGTCTCCTGATGGCAGCCTCAACCGAATCACTCTTGCGGAAGTGCTGTACTTGCCGGAATTGGCATCCAAAGAAGCTGTTATTTGTTTCGACACTAACGGTTGCCGCATTCTCAAACACGGCAAGGTAATCGGGGCAGCCACCATGACTGGAGGACTGTATTCGCTGAACATGGCGATGAGTACCAGCATGGCAAGGACCCCAGCGGTGTGGCGGCATTGGATCAACATCGCTCCATGGAGGTTTTCTGGTAGGAGGGTCAACCGACAAGCAGGAGGAGCCAGACGTCGAATGGTGTGCCTGTCGGTGAGATCATACTAAAGTCGGATTACTCTGGTCGATGGGAGAAAGGGAAGAAAACGCACCAAGTTTCATGAAGTGACGAAAGGTGATGTAATCAAGCTCGACTTGTTCTGTATTTTGTCTTCCGAGCTTGAGGAAGAGTGATAGCGAAGTAATCTCGGAAGAATATTTCGATCATAGTAGCCTGTAATTATATTGTAATTAATAAAATTTAGTTCTCTCTCTGTGCTTGCACTAGACGATTGTTCTTTCATTACACCCTACCAACAGACGGTGGAGGCAACTCTCCAGTATAAAAACCTTGACTAGATCACTGACGCAGAGGAGCTCGCAGCAGTGTGAGGTAGATGTGCCAAGGGTATCAATCCGCTTGCAAAAAGGTCCATCGTGGCGTCACGGTTAAGCTCTCAGTGGGAGACAATTTGCACGTATAATGAAGTTTATGTTCATGTTATACGTACTTTTATGCGGTTAAGTTACATCGCATTAGATGCAGTAAAAGTGCCTTATGCGTACAAAAGTGGAGGCGCTATACGTGCATTGATGGAAAAATAATAACGCTATATGACTTGAAGCGATACCTTATGCGATGCACGGTCTGCACTATTGCGACGTAATATAGCATCTTATGCGACTTAATAATATTCAAAAAAAAACAATGACACCTCAGCATCGAACTAGTCCCCTTTGGATTATCGAGCCACACTTCACACTTAACACCAAACGCTCCTTATGAAACATACTGGAATGACAATTATGACATTCTAACTCACTTCAGTGTTTGTTGGAATCGTTGGAAGGCACTTAGTTTCCCTGCGTTGTACGTGTTTGGCAGGCTATCTTCTTCTTCTTCTTCTTTGTGGCTCGACGTCCCCACTGGGACTTGGCTTGCCTCGCTTCAACTTAGTGTTCTTTGAGCACTTCCACAGTTATTAATTGAAGGGCTTTCTTTGCCTGCCATTGCATGAATTTGTATATTGTGGGGCAAGTACAATGACACACTATGCCCAGGGAGTCGAGAAAAATTTCTCGACCGGAACGTGAATCGAACCCGCCATCTCCGGATTGGCGATCCATAACCTTAACCACTAGGCTATCTGGAGCTCAAAATGACGGAGCGTGATTTCCCACACAGTTATCACTACTCCTCTCTTGCTAGCACATCCCATTGTTAGTTATAAGGTCAACATATCAAAAATGATGTCTATGTAACTTGTTTTGTCATCATAATGATTGTTGCGACGGTATCGCATGTATTTAGGTGAAACTGGCAACTGTTCTATCCAATAGGAATTAATTGAATGCGTTAGAATTGTAAGAAGATTTAGTGTTAAGTTGTGCGTCGAGTGAGAGAGTTCGTTAGTGATTAAGAAACTATCATGTAAGTTAATTTTAAGTAAAACGCAATGTAAATTATTAAAATGAATTTCTATTAATATAGCATTGAAGCTGTCGTAAACAAACGCTGCTCTCGATATGTGTTTCATTGATCCAGAAGAAACTCGCGCCAACAATGATGACTGCTCATTTTCTTGAAGCTTTCTGGCACTCCCAGAACACATCTTTCATTGTTATCATGTATCACATCGCAATATGCCAACATTAACGATTCTAGCTTATGCGAGTTTGTATGCACATTTTCAAGAGTTTATTTTTACTTTTTTGCGATTAAGTTTGTGCACCAATGCGAGATAAACTGACATAATAAAAAAGTACCATGCAAAGTCGTATAACCATCGCAGTACGCAATTATGTGATTTTAATTAACACTTTGTGAATTCGCTCGAACGCTTTTGCGAATGAGTTCGTCGCAATAAAACATCAGAATATCTTCTACTACGATGTAGTCGTACATGATAAAAGTTAATTTGCACTCTTATATGATTTTATCAGATACATCGCAATAAGTTCAAATAAAATAACATCATATGCGATGAAAATTGTACCTCAGCCGTACATATTTGCGATAGTGACATAAAATAATACGTTATACGATGTACAGTGTGCATCCTTATGCGATTCCTGATTGTCTGGGCAAGGTGGTTGCAGTCGGGATGATCAGAGTTGGCTGGTTAGTGTACTGGTACTCGCTCAGTATTTATGCTTCAAGTGCTTCGATCAAGGTCGCAAGTCGTGGGCGTGTAAACTCTGCAGAAAGTGCGGAGTAGAAGGTCAAGTTACCAGGGAGTGGAAGCCAGCAATGAACAGCACAGTGAACTAGGGTCACACGACGGGTGGGCCTAAATGTCCAGTCACGCGAGAAGGTCGAACCAACTCAACACAGCTAAACCTGATCCACTGTGAAGCCGCATAGCAGTTGCTGTGGCAGTCAGTCTCGTAGCCAAGCGCAGATATCGCCCTACTAGCGGATCTATACCGCATCAATTCCGACAACGGGAACTGATAAGGCTAAGCTAGGGACGATCTCTTCAACCAGTTGAATTCCGGTCCAGGAAATAATTCCACGTCGATTTGTTTAGCAAATAGCGAAGATCGACGGGTTGAAATACTGCAATTGTTATGCTCCACTCAGGTGGTCGATAAACCAGTTCTCCTCTATGCTAGGCTAGAATCGCTATCAAGCGCACGAGTGGTAAAGGGTCCCGTGGTCATTGGTGGAAACTTCAACACCTGGATGATTGAGAGCGGTGGCCACTAGACTGAACGTGGATGTCGCGAACGTAGGCGACAGAAAAACCTACAGTAGGAACGATGCAGAGACCATCATCGATGTGACCTTTCGGAGCCCGGGTCTAAACCGTATCTCAGACTGGAGGGTCGACGATGGGTATGCGTACACTACAGTGACCATCTGGCGATTCAATACCGGGTGAAATACAGAGAAAGATGCCCGCTGCCCAAGGTCATTGACAGCTACCGGGGATGGCTGACCCCACGCTTCGATAAGCCGGCATTTGTGAAGCGATTGTTCATGAGGGTAACACCGACGATTTATCCAGCGATGATGCAGTCGAAACCTTAAGCCGTGCATGCGACGCCTTAACGCCCTGGGTGATCCCTACCCAGGAAATAGCGCAAACCGGTATACTGGGGATCTTCAGAAATTGCAGAACTTCGTGCATCCTGCCTAGGAGGAAGGAGGAGGATGCAAAGAGCTCGAACCTATGAGGGTATAATGGAGCAAATTGTGTAGGCCTCATTGGCGGCTAAACCGGCACTGAACAATGATAATGAGACACCTAGACGAGTGTTCTTCGATAATCTCTACCAGGCAGTCAACACGCGCCCTAAAAGGGTAGTCATAGCCAAAACGAAGGGCGCGTTTGCACTACCCAAACGTTCCCCGAGGTGCTGCAGAAGATCATAGAAGCGTTTCGCCCGGGCCCCGACATAGGACCATGGGACCCGGTTCCCTACGGCAAAACCGGTCAAAGCGAGGTTGCTGCGATGATTATTGACGGCCACATCGTAATAGCGAAGTCGCTTAAGTTGATCAAAGCTCCGGGTCCGGATGGTATCCCGACAGTAACCATTAAGGCGCCCATAGAGACTAACCCTAGTATGTTCAGAATGGTCATTCTAATGTGCCTAGACAGAGGCGAATTTCTGGAGAGGTAGAAAAGGCTCTACACACACTGGCTCTACTGCCCAAATCCGGGGAGCCACCTGGCGATCCGTCGGCATACAGACCCATCTGTCTTCTAGACACCCCAAAGTCTTCTGCAGCTATGAAGTCTAGCCAGATAATAAGCTGATTCCATAAAAGGTGAAAATTATAATAAGCTGTAACTCAATTACACGAGCCATCAGATGCATGTTCAGTGAACAGTGTCAACATCGTTCATTGCTCCTATCATGATAGTGCCCAGCCAATAAAATACCAATTGACATACCCCGGAAGCTCGATTTCTGTAGTGAAGTGGCCCCATATCGGTTTGCTGTGGCAGTGCCAGCTATGCTGAGCCCTGGAGCCCTTGGGGGCCTACTCCTAGCGGTCAGCATTGGCTCCATCTGGGCAGCGTCGTTCGATGTGATGTTCGAAAAATTCGAACAACACAATGGAACGGAAATGGCCAACATAAAGTTGCGCGTCCGGAAGTACAACAGAACCATATCGGTGCTGGCCGGAAATGTTGATCTCAAAGTGGTGGCGGACAACACCTTGGAGGTAACCGTTCCCTTGTTGACATTGTGCTGTTTGTTAAACTTCACCTACATTTTCTTCCTCTAGGTAGGCATCCGGTGCGCCTACAGCTCCAAGGGCAATAGCCAGTTCAACGAATACCCGATGAAGATTGCCCGGACAAAAATATGCGATTTCGTTAACAACGATTGGCGCGATTATTATCCGTACTTCGAGAACTCATCGAATCTACCCAAGGTGGGAGAGTGTCCGGTGGAGCCCAAGGAATTCTACTTCAACGATATGGTTCTGGATGCGAACATGTTTCCGCCCTATCTACCACATGGTTTGTGGCGGTTGTCCATCTCCATAACTAGCCCAGGGGATGATATTCCGATGATGTTTTATCAAGTGTATTTTAAGGTGGCGGCTGTGGGAATTTTTTAAGTGTTTCAAGCTATGGGAAACTTGAAGGGTTGGTAGTTGGGGCGAAAAGGTGCACAGTTGACTGGATTATAATAGAGAGTAAATGCATACAATAAATATGGGTTTCAGGGTTAATCTATGGGTGAAGGGCAGATAGCAAATATATTTAATTGATGGTGAAGGAGCATTGTTAGGTAACTTTATGTCATAATAGTTTAAGTTGTTTGTGAGAGCTACATAAGAAAATAATTTGTACACGCAACCAAAGATTGGTAGATTTGAATACAATGTAAATGTAAAAGTAAAAGGTATAAGGTTTAATGACGGTTCTCAAAACCTCTACAAGACTAATTGGCCATCAAAATATTATTAGAAAGATGATTTTTTGTTTTATTTCACATACGTACATACATACATTTATTTGCTCAACATCATATTTAAGATAAGACATAATCAACAATAGTACGCCACAATACTCGGGTCGTGGCTTTCGCTCTCCATCCTCAGTGCTCTCTGCGCTTCATGCCTTCTTGTACCAACTGGATCAGTCGCGAACACCAACTTCGCAGGATTGTTGTCCGGCATTCTTGCAACATGCCCTGCCGTTGCGTATCCGTCCAGCTTTGACCACCTTCTGGATGCTGGATTCGCCGAAGAGTGCAGCGAGTTCGTGGTTCATCCTTATCCGTCACACACCATTCTTCTGCACACAGCCGAAGATCATCCTTAGCACGCGTCACTCGAATACTCCGAGTGTTAACAGGTCCTTCTCGAGCATGTTCCATGTCTTGTGTTCGTAGAGGACCACTGGTCTTATCAGCATCTTGTACATAGTGCATGAGGTGCGTGGGTGAATATTTTAGACCGCAGCTTCTTCTGGAGCTCGTAGTAGCCCGTGGTTCTTGGAAACGACACAGCAGATCCATTTTTTCGCACTCCGCTCCTTTATGGCGGCTTTTTCTTCCGAAAGAGGCGGGTTTGCTGTTTTCGTTTCTGTTTGTAACGTTTCTCGTTCTGTCGGGTTCCTTGCTGCAGCATTACCGCTCGCGCTGCGTTCTTTTACTCCAAACTTCCTCAGCACTTTTCGTCGAATCATTCGTGTTCAGGGGAGAGAGATGTGGAAGGTTGGGAGTATTTAAGGCGCTTTCCATAAACTACATACCCATTTTTGATCATCTCGACCCCCCCTCTCCCACCGTAGACTTTCGCCCATACATGGACCCCCCCCCCCATTAGGGTCTACGTAGTTTATGGACAGGCCCTAAGGTTTCCTTAAAAACTTTCAATGTTTGTCTAAGAATCTCCAGGAGCTCCCTGGAGTATATGTCTATGGATCTACAAGCGTAATCAATGTGGAACGTTTTGAACCTCCTCTGCAACCGCCTGGAACGGTAATGAAGCGCTTTTAAACGCCTCTGAAATCCCCTTGAAGTTTATTTGAGAACACTGATCCAAAATATGTACGCCCACTTAAACCCCCTGTGACGTCCCTGAGACCTTCCGGACTCTCCCAATACGCCTCTGAAACCCGCTGAAAATGCTCTGAAACATTCTGAACTGGCTTCAAAACCCCTTAAACCAGTCGGATCCCATGTAACGTCTCTGAAAGTTCCCTGAAACTTCTTGAAATGTATCCGAAAACTCCCTGAAGTCCCCTTGGGTCCCCAGTAACACACTTAGACCCTTCAAAAACCCTTAAATACGCCCCTGTAACGCCTCCAAGTCTCACAGAAAATCCTCCTTTGAATATCAGAAAGATTCAGAGGATTTTCTGTGAGTTTTGGAGGCGTTACAGGGGCGTATTTAAGGGTTTTTGAAGGGACTCAAGTGTGAAATCCCCTGAAACCCACTTGGACGTCCTGTAACGAAGCTGAGACTTTCCGAAACCACCGAAACGCACCTGTAACGCTTCTGAAACCAGCTGAAAATCCTCTGAAATTTCCTGGAAAACCACCGAATACCTCCTAAAACTCCCTCGGGTTCCATGTCTTTTGGACTAAAAAATCCCCGAAAACATCTCTGTAACGCCTCACGCTATGTCCAAAGGGAAGTATTATGAAAATCTAATGTACCTCACATGTTATTCCATAGGATCGTAGGTTTGGACCTCTAGTTTCAGAATCTGTGCGGTTTAAAATATTTCATCTTGGGTTTTTCGATTTTTTTGATTTTTTTCCTATTTCCCCATACAAATGACGAAAAAGGTCATTTTTAGGTTAATTATATCCCATATAAAAATGTATGGGAAAAAACCCAAGAAGGATTATTTTAAATCACACATATTCTGAATCTAGAGGTCCAAAAATACGGTTCTAGTGAATAAAATTTGAGGTACATTCGCTTTTCATAATACTTCCCTTTGGACATAGCGTGCGCCTTCGGAATCCACTGAAAATCTTCTGAAACATCCTGGGATACTACCGCAACCCTCAAAAGTCTTATAAGACCCGCTGTAACGCACCTGACGGTCTCAAAACGACTAAACACCCTTTAACATCCCTGGAGCCAACAAAAAATCCACTAAAGACTTAAACTTCCAGAAATGCCACTGAAAACCCCTGAAGTCCCCATGGACCCCATGTAACGAACGTGAGGCCCTACGTAATCACCGAAAACATTCCTCTATAACGCCCATGAAACGCACTGAAAATTCTCTGAAACTTCCTCAAATACCACCGGAAACTCCCTGAAACCCCCTCGGAACCTCTGTTACGCAGATGAGACCTTCCAAAATCCCCCGAAAACACTCCAGTAACGTTTTCGGAATCTTCTCTAAGAATCCTCTGAAGCTTCTTAAAATGCCTCCGAAAACCCCCTGAAGCCTTCTCGGACCCCCTAAAGCCCCATGTACGCTCCTAAATCTCTCTTGATCTCTCTGAAACCCCGCATGCCTCTCCTTCAAATCTTCTAGTCATTACTAGTAATCATAGAATAACGCAATTGATACTGTTTTCGTCTCTGAGCGAACTCATCCCCCTTCTTCTTTTAATTCTTCTTATTGACGTAAGATCAATACTGGTAATGGGCTGAGATGCCCCGAACGCCCAGCGTTCTATAAATAGGACCTTCCTTTTGATGTGAAGATCCCCAAAGTTAAGCAAAATTTTAGAATCCTTTTTTTTAGAGAAGTTGTTTTCCACATCCATACCTTGTTCACAGTAATTTAAATCAATTTCGAGGTGGTAATAGGGGTACTGAAATTCAAGATGGCGGTTTTGATTTCAAGATGGCTGCCAAAACTCCCGAATGCATGCTATGCAATATGCAATATGAGTATCTATCGAAGGGGGTTTGATGATTAGAACTCAAAATTAAATTAATTTTGATAACCAATATGGCAGATCATAATCCAAGATGGAGGCCACGGAATGGTGGTTTGAGCTATGATGCCATGCAATATGGGTGTCTATTAGCGTGGTTCAAAAAATCGTTTTTGCTCCACACCACTTATTCGATTCCTAACCAGATTATATGCCTTCTCACAAAATTTAAGCTCATTTGGTTGAAAATTGAGACTGCACAAGCCTGTCAAAGTTTGTATGGGAATTACTATGGGAAAACGATGTTTTTCATTCAATCGACCGTAGCATTTCCACAAGTGCCCTATTGGGTTAGTCGACCCTTGGTAAGACTAGGCTACTCTATCAGCTACAACTTTGCCGAAGACCGCATTCAAATCGGACGCTTCATTAATTAGTTATCGATTTGTATCCAACTGGGCAAACTTTAGCTATGATCCTCCAGCTTCCCAGCAGGCAACATTGCTGCATATGGCGCCAAAGATAGCACACTGAAATCATGGCTACTATGTTCCACTGCAGAATGCAGTGATGCCCACCGAATAGTTTAACCATCATGAGTAAAGATTCCGATTCTGGATAAAAATCGGTAACTAATTAATGAGGCGTCCGATTTGAATGCGGTCTTCGGCAAAGTTGTAGCTGATAGAGTAGCCTAGTATTACCAAGGGTCGACTAACCCATTAAGGCACTTGGGGAAATGCTACGGTTGATTGAATGAAAAAATACGTTTTCCCATAGTAATTCCCATACAAACTTTGACGGGCTTGTGCAGTCTCAATTTTCAACCAAATGAGCTCAACTTTTGTGAGAAGACATATAATCTGGTTAGGAATCGAATAAGCGGTGTGGAGCAAAAACGATTTTTTGAACCACGCTAGTGTCTATCGATCGAGATTGATGACTACAAGTCAAAAATCGATATATAACGCCATTTTGAAATCCAAGATGGCGGATCATAATCTAAGATGGTGGACCACAATTCAAGATAGCGGCCACGGAATGGTAGTTTGAGCTATGAAACCAAGCAATATGGATATCTATCGATTGGGTTCGATGAGTAGAAGTGAAAAATCGATACTTGACGCCATTTTAAAATCCAAGATGGTGGACCATACTCCTAGATGGCGGCCACTGAATGGTAGTTTCAGCTCTGATACCACATTTATCGATCGGTCTTGATTAGTAAAAAGGTGAAGGCTGGGTAGATGGTAGGGTAGAAGGTTAGGGTAGATGGCAGGATAGAGGATAGTGTAGCGTATGGTGAAGCATCAGGGTAAAGAGTACGGTAGAAGGTAGGGTGGATGATAGGGTAGAGGTTATGGTAAAGGATAGGGTAGAGTGTAGGGCAGAAGGTAGGGTTGAGGGCAGTGAACCGTATAGTACATTTTTTTCATTATCGTCGCAACGCCTTTACCGTCAACACTAATGTTGCATACTACCGTCACACACTACATTCATGCTGCCGTCGATGCATGAATGTCGTCTACCATGAATGTAACATTTGGCACCATGATTGTAACACAAATCAAGATGATGGGAGTACGAAATGACAGTTTTGAAATGTAGAGCTGGAGTTCCAGTGGTTCCGAAAACTGCGAAAGAAAAATGCGGATAACTCATGCTAGAGGGTGTCAAGGGCGTTACTTGTGGTCTGAGGGGGGTTTAAGGGGGATTTCAGAGGCATTCCAAGAAGCATTCTCAGCAGATTTCAGAAACGTTACGGAGGCGTTACATGACATTTTTGAGGGTTTCGGAGGGTATAAAGTGCGTCACATGGGGTTTCTGGGGGATTTTGGAGGCATTCCAAAGAGCATCAGAGCACTTTCGGCGGATTTCAGAAACGTTACAGAGGCGTTACATGGCGTTTTCTGGTGTTTCAGAGGGTCTGAGGTGCGTTACATGAGGTTTCTGGGGGTTTAAGGGGGATTTTAGTGGCATTTCAAAGAGCTTCAGCGCATTTTCAGCGGATTTCAGAAACGTTACGGAGGCGTTACATGGCGTTTTCTGGGGTTTCTGAGGGTCTGAGGTGCGTTACACGGGGTTTCAGGGGGCTTTAGGGGGATTTTAGAGGCATTCTAAAGAGCATCAGCGCATTTTCAGCGGATTTCAGAAACGTTACAGAGGCGTTACATGGCGTTTTCTGGTGTTTCAGAGGGTCTGAGGTGCGTTACATGGAATTTCTGGGGGTTTAAGGGGGATTTTAGAGGCATTCCAAAGAGCTTCAGCGCATTTTCAGCGGATTTCAGAAACGTTACGGAGGCGTTACATGGCGTTTTCAGGGGTTTCGGAGGGTCTGAGGTGCGTTACATGGGGTTTCTGGGGGTTTTAGGGGGATTTTAGAGGCATTCTAAAGAGCTTCAGCGCATTTTCAGCGGATTTCAGAAACGTTACGGAGGCGTTACATGGCGTTTTCTTGGGTTTCGGAGGGTCTGAGGTGCGTTACATGGGGTTTCTGGGGGTGTTTCGGGGATTTCGGAGGCATTCCAAAGGGCTTCAGAGCATTTTTGGAGAATTTCAGAAACGTTACTGAGGCGTTACATGGTGTTTTAGGGGGTTTTGGAGGATCTAAAGTGCGTTACATGGGGTTTCAGGGGGTTTAAGGTAGATTTTGGAGGTATTCCAAGAAGCTTCAGAGCATTTTCAGCGGATTTGATTTAAAAGTCGTTACAGAGGTGTTTTTGAGGATTGCGGAAACCCTCAGTATTGTCCCTATATTGTCCCCGAAACCCCAAGCGCCATATTTAATTCCAAAATGGCCTAGGATATCGGGTTTCAACATCAACTCAATTAGTCAGGTCCGAAAATATCCGTATGGCATGAGACTTTTTGATTTGTTAGACGTGGGCCGTAACTATTCAGTTGGGAGCCACTGACTTTTGTTCCTCTGCTCCATTGGTGGTTATGACCCTCGGAACGCACAATCCGAAAATCTTTATCTCCGCTTCCTCACACTTCCGGTTTCTAAGTTATACGCATGTCCCGTTCGCAGTTTTCGGAACCACTGGTATTTCATTAGTTCACTCAATTTGAAAATCCACTACATTTTTTGCCGTGATTAAAAAAATGTCACAGTCACCCATGAATATTTTATCTGGTCATACGTGAATGTTTTTGTTGCATGATAGTCAAGACCATACACCCACGATTATCGTGCAAACTACAGTTTTTGACAGTACATTTTGGATCACTGGTTGAGGGTTAGGATAGAGGTTTGGGATAGAGGACAGAAAAGACGGTTGGGGGCTGTTCATAAACCACGAAGACCAAAATTTGGCCATCTCAGACTCCCCCCTCCCCCCCTCGTAGACTTTTGTTCATACAAAAAATTTGATATTTGTATGGAGCGTAGACTTTAGCCGAATTCCTGCTGTTATTCCATTAAGGATTTCTCCCAAAGAGGAATATGAAATATATAGATTTCTGCCGTTAGATTTCTTCGGGCAACCTTGGATTTTTTAATTATTCATGCCGGAATTTCCGATGGGATTCCTTAAGAGAATCTTACCGAGTTTTTTTTTTCAGGAATATCTAATTCCTTCCGGGATTGATTCTATGATTCTTTCAGATTTCATAGATTCATATTATATTCAGAGAATTCTAGTGTAATTCTTTCAAGTCAACGTGCCGGAATTCCTGCTGGTATTTCTTGAAAGATTCTTCTCGGGCTTTTTTCAGGGATTTATCTCGGGATTTCTTCAGTAATTCTTCGCGGGCTTTCTTCTGTGATTCTTTCAGTCGAGCTTCCAGCTGAAATTTTTCTCAGGATTCTACCAGATACGACTCCCAGAATTCCTTTAGGAAATCTTCCCGAGATTCCTTTAGGGATTTCGGGCGGGATTGTTTTAGAAAATCCTGAACTGACAAATATTCTAATCGGCATTCCTTCAGGAATTACAGCTGAAATTCCTTCAATGGTCCCTTCCGGTTTTTTTTGTAAAGGATTTCTTTAGGAGTTCCTGCAAGGATTGCTTCCGGGATTCTTCCTTGTATTCCTTCAAAGATTTCTTCAAGGAATCTTGCGGGAGTCTTTCAAGTATTCATGCCAGAATTCTTGTTTTGGTCCCTCTAAAGACTCTTCTTGGTTTTTTTTTGCCATTCCTCAAGGTATTGATTCTTTGATTCCACCCGGATTTTTTTCAATTATTCTTCTAGGTAGTCCTTCCGAGCTTCCAGGTGGATTTTCTTACGTTATTTTTTTTTGAAGATCCCATGATGGATTCTGAATGGGATTTCTTTAGGGATTTTTTTTTTGTTATTTCCAGAGATTTCTTCCGGGATTTCTACAGGAGAACTTCCTCCAGCGTGAGTTACAACTAATGAGAGTGGGAGAATAAGAGAAAAATAAAGAAACAGAGAGAAATATGATTTTTGATGCACGTAGATTTCTCTAGTATACCAAGAAGTCATGTTACAGTTATTTTCTTACTCTTCTTGAGTAGTTATCCTCTCTTTCACTAAATGTAGATGCATTGTACAGTATGACCCATAAAAAAAATGCGACATTCCATTTTTTTGCGGTATTTGATGATTTTTAATAAAATAACCCTAATGAATTAAACTTTTTTGGATTAGGATACAATAAAGAGGTCATTGTCATACAGGATCTCTAAAATTTTTGTCGAAATATTCATTGGTTACGTATATGGGATACGTTATAATTGTTAACAATTTCTAAATAAAATCAAGTTTTCCTCTAATTTTCAGAGCAAAATGAACTAAGATAGAAACTTTTAAACACATGAGAACAATGAAGAAATATGTACTCTTTAATACGCCCATGTTTGAAAAATATTTTAAAAATAATTTCAAATGTTTAGGAAACAAAAACTAAAAAAGGTGCTACATATTAAAAACCATATTTAAGATAAATTAATAAAAAACTAAACACTGTTTAAACATTTTTCAAAACCAATTTTTTGTCGATAAAGGCATATAAACCTCCCTTTATGATAGGTGCAAATACTAAGTACTTAAAAAAACAATTTCATGCTCAAAACATTATATTTTCTAAAAATTATCATTTGTCAAATAATTCAATCTCCAAAAAATGTCTCTTAATTTATAAGTCAATTTTTTTTTCGTTCTTGTCCGACGAACCAACGAACTCCTGAGGACCTTATCCAGCCATAAAAGTACTATTTTGAAAATAAAATTTGATTGAATGTGATTGAAAGCAATTGAAAGAAAATGATATCCTTTAAATACGGCCTCTGGCGCGTGGACGATTTCGACATCCATATGTTCAACGTTATATTTCCAAACGTAAGTGCATGAAATCAGTTTATGTCCCTTTGCCATTATCAGATTAGTGGCTCTACTATACTATCCAATAGATACATGCAAGGTTAATCAGTTCGAAGTAGGGGACGATGACTTTGAAAACTGTCGCATTTTTTTATGGTTCATACTGTATATACAGTCTAGACTCCTACTACACGGCTTCCGTCTACACGGTCACATATTCCACGGATTCCTATTACTCGGCAGTCCGTGTTGTAGAAATCCCAGAGCTTATGGGAATTCGCCTAATTGGGGAAAGAATATCTCAGGCGTAATACAAGAAAGCACCATACTTTCTTTGGCAAAGATATAGTACTAGAATAGATCTACCTCACAATGCAAACGAACATCCAGTTAGTTGGCAATTTGGCCGCTTGGGGCACTATGTAGAAGTGGTTGCGATGTACACTCGCCAGTAGAAGCACTCATAAGTTATTACATGCGATATCTCAAGATCTACCGTCAAGGCGCCATTCACCGTGGGGGCTCCATTCACCGTGTGCCTTCGAATATTTTTTCATCATTTCCATATTATGATTGAATGATATGACAATTTCCCTTCAATTTCACCAATACAATGTTGTTTTGGTTAAATTGAAGGGAAATTGTCATATCATTCAATCATAATATGGAAATATTGAAAAAATATTCGAAGGCACACGGTGAATGGAGCCCCCACGGTGAATGGCACCTTGACGGTATTTTATTTGGAACAATGCTGTTTTTGGAAAAGTTGTTCAGTAGGTCAAGAAGAATCTGATGATTTACCAATTAGTTTGTGATTTCGTCGCTAGGTGGCGCTAGTCGTCAAGCAAAGTTTCAAACTTCTCCATCTCGGGATCCAGAGCAGATAGAAACGCGTCGTCTTCGGCGAAGTTCTTTAGGAAGTCAAAACCTATCTGGTGAATCCACATTTAGTTGGTGATTTCGTCGCTAGGTAGTGCTAGTTGTCAAGTAAAGCTTTAAACTTCACTATCTGTGGATCCACAGCAGATAGAAAAGTGACGTCTTCGGCAAAGTTCTTCAGGAAGTCAAGATCTATCTGGTGATTCAAAAATTAGTTTGTAATTTCACCGCGGCGCTTGTTGTCAAGTAACGTTTCAAACTTCTCTATCTTGGGATCCAGAGCAGATAAAAAAAGTGTCGTCTTCGGCAAAGTTCTTCAGGAAGTCAAGAGCTATCTGGTGATCCGAAAATTAGTTGGTTATTTCACCGGCACTAGCTGTCAAGTAAAGTTTCAAACTGCTCTATCTGGGGATCCAGAATAGATAGAAAAGTATCATCTTCGGCAAATTTCTTCAGCAAGTCAAGAGCTACCAGGTGATTCAAAATTTGATTGGTGACTTCGCCGCTAGGTGCTGCTAGTTGTCAAGTAACGTTTCAAACTTCTCTATCTTGGAATCCAGAGCAGATAAAAAAGTGTCGTCTTCGGCAAAGTTCTTCGGGAAGTCAAGAGCTATCTGATGATTCAACCATTAGTTGGTGGTTTCACCGCTAGGTGGCGTTAGTCGTCAAGTAACGTTTCAAACTTCTCTATCTCGAGATCCAGAGCAGATAGAAAAGTGTCGTCTTCGGCAAAGTTCTTCAGGAAGTCAAAACCTATCTGATGATTCCATATATAGTTGGTGGTTTCACCGCTAGGTGGCGTTAGTCGTCAAGTAAAGTTTCAAACTTTTCTGTTTGGGGATCCACAGCAGATAGAAAAGTGTCGTCTCGTGTATATGGATCAGAATACAACGATAGTATAAAAGTTGTGCTAAATTAGAGCTAAATTAGTTTTATTGTCAATATTCCTTATTGTACAGTATACGAGTGCTAAATTATCGGAAATTGTGGTTAATTTAGAATCTCCAACTACATTCTATTTCCCATTTGGTTGACGCTGATTGTTCGTCGATTGTACTCTGAAATACAGCGCATGAACCATCCGTAGCACTCCGTTACTAGCCAAACAGAAGTCCATCTTGTACAGTCCCGGCTTGGTAACCCACGGTAGAACACCCTTTTCCAGAACAATCCACCGCACATAGTACTCTCCCTTGGGAAATGGACATATCCAACGCCCCGGCTGCGGCACCGGATAGTTCACAGCGTACCGGTTGCGAGTCCACCACGCACCATACTGTTCGCTGTTCAGGTAGTCACAAACCCGAATGGACCGATTCGGTGTCTGGACTGGAAGGAATGTCCCGTCAGTTGCTGAGGGTGGTTGATACCACAATCGCACATACTGGGTCCAATTGTTGTCCAAATCTTGCAGGAGTTCCCAGGATCCGTTCAAAAACTGCATTGAGTCGTTGGTCCCGAACAGACGTAGATTGGTGAAGTTGGCTACATCGGCTCCGGAAAGTTGGTGGAGCCGTTCGAAGGTAACGCGGACGGCCGGTTGGGGACCGAAAATGTGATAGAGCAGTAGAACACTGAACACGGTTATGAACACGGGCAGAAGATTCATTATGGACTGATTGGAGCAGTTGCATGAGCGCTGGGCAGTCGTTGGGCGGAAGTGTGGTGTACCGACAGTGATGTTATCGAGTCTACTAATTGTATTCTGTATACATATAGCTAAGTGTTTCAGTTTCAATTAAATTTTAAAACCTGTTGACCGTAATAGTAACTGTCATCATACTGAATAAGTTACTCCACACGCGATTTACACTTACGTCAGATTTATAATACGGCATCACTTGTCACATTTGTCACAGTATTCAATTGTACCCAAAAAACATGTTCAACACAACAATCATCACCCCGGGGCCGGGGTCGTTCCCCAAAATCCCGCCTTAGACAATCTTGGCCGGCACTTCGAAGCAGGTCACGGACTTGGATCCTCGGCCCTGCAGCTCCCAGTGCACGGTTAGGCTCATCTTGGGGTAGATCTCCAGCACCGGGAACGATCGTTTGTACACCACCGGTACGCCGGCTTTCAGCGGACAGCCCAGCTTGGTTTCGCCGTCCTCGGCGAAGATGTAGTCGCACGCACTGGTACCGTCTACGCCGATGAAGGGCAGCGGCAACGAGAGCACCTGGGCGAACACGGTCGTCGTGAGCGATTTGATGTCCTCGGCTGTGGGGGGAGAAGAACGGGTGAATCAATTAGGGAATCGCGCCACTTGGGCGGTGGCTTCTATATTCGTCTGTTTTCCACTATAACCCAGTCAAATTTGAACCAATTGACACAACTTTTGGAATGTGGTGAGATAGGCATAGTATCTACCCGTGTACAACATTTCAAGTTAACTGGTTCAAAATTGACTGAGTTATAGTGGAAAACAGACGAATATAGAAGCCACCGCCCAAGTAGCGCGATACCCTACATTAGTTTATTGCATTCTTGAAACCAGTGTGAACTAATGATTATTTATAGTGTAGAATCAAGAGCAGTATTCTGTACGACCCATACAACTCTAGCAATTTGAAATTGATTTCTCTTCTATTTTTTAAGCAAAATCACTTTACTGCATATATTTCATTCTCTATGGGCACTGTTCTGATTCTGGTGAAATTTTTGCTACTATTTTCATCTGGAGCTCATATAGACTGTTTCAGAAATTATAAATACACTAACGATTACCTGCCATTTCAATTTGATCACAATATCCAAAAAAGTTTCTTCTGGCTCTTACAGTAAACATACTCACGAAGCAAATAATACCAATTTTGTTGATGTTTCTGGTAAAAGTTAAAAAATAGGGCTCTGTAAACTAGATGATTAAAATTTGAAGTTGCACAAAGTGGTCAAAAAATGTAACATAGTAGAAAAGAAAAAAATCTCACTGATAAAATATTTAATTTCCAAACACAATAAAAATTGCTGTATCGATAATAACAGATATTTCTCGATTGGTAAGAGTAATTTTTACTGGAATATTTGATCCAGATCCACCATTACGGGCCTTCTCAATACACATTTTTTTGTTTCAAATTTCTCAACAACACCAGTAGCAACAAACGTTAAGCAAAATAATGTCTTAATTACTGCTTACTGCATTCGTTATATGGTATGACAAGCTTTACCATCTAAAGGATCGAATGAGCTGAAAAAACAAGGTTGTTTAGATTAAATGCGTTCAGGAAAGCTAAGAAACTGTGTGGTAGTTCTTATGTTCCGTGGAAAACCTTAAAAAATAAGAAACTTGATCTCCGAAAAAATGTTGTGGAAATGCCTGTATCGATTTTTCCCAAATTATTATCAAGGTAGAGAACTTGTTGAGAAAGCGAATGTGATAAAAATTTAGATAATTTTTGGTATTCAGTGATAAATAATATTGAAATCATATAAAAAAAACACATTTGCGCAAATGCAAATTTAAAAAATTAAGTTATTTGTTAGAGAACTCCACTCACAGAGAACAGACGAACATGCTCGAACAAAATTGCTTAAAAATCTTGTGTAAAGAAAAAACAAGCTCAGTAGCGACATCGACGGTGACTTTCCCACTCAAAAACTTATTTCGACACCATGATGGCGCTTTCTGAAGAAATATTTCACTAGCGCACCTTTATATTTTCCTAATCAGATTCTGAGCTGTATTTGCTTAAATAACAAGATGTTTATGATTATTTCACTAATCCAGCAACAAAATTTGAGCAACCCATTGATAATTAGTTTCATTATTTTCAATAAGAAACAAGTTGAACAAGAATTCAATTAATGTTTTCCAAGTAAAACCAACACATTCTCTTGGTGGAACTATACTAGGGTGCACACTTGGTGACACTAGCGCCAAAAGGTAAAACAACGGCAAATTTGTGCCCCGTTTTGAAATTTGACAGCGCCGCGTAATGGCCACATTCCCAGTTATTTCAAAACAACCGTTGCAATGCTTTACACAACTGCACTACATGAGCTTGGACGTCTGTTCTCTGTGCTCCACTGTTCTTTAAAATATCAAGACAATTGAAAAGAAATATAAAAATATAGAGTACAATATGCTATACTCTGAATGAAGTTGGTAAAAATCATTAGAACAGTTCATTTAGTTTAATAAACAAAGTGTATTTATAATTTCTTAAACAGTCTATAACATTTTTTGATAATATCTACAAAACTACCACAAGAAATCATAATTGAACTCACATGGAAATTACGATGTTTTAGATCCAACCCAGAATTTTCTTCATAATTTCCTTCAACAGTCTCTCCAGTTACAACCTGATGAAAACCTGTTCGTAGATTTTTTGAAAATATTCACATAAAGTCTTACATGACTAACTGAAGTCTTTAGTACCTAATTAATCACCCAGTTTTTCAGTACCTATTAGCAATCTAGGAATGTCCTGGATCTCAATTCCTCTAAGAATAAACCTTTAGTTGTTCTGAGTACATCCTTGTCGAAATTTCCCTAAAGACAGTTTTATATACTCATATACTGCAAATAAACTTCTCAGAGCATATTCTGCAGAAATGTCAATTGACGCATTCCCGGAAGGATCATTGGAAGAACTCTTGAAGGCATTCTCGTCGGAGCCTTGAATCTATTACTAGAGGAAGCCCTAGAGGTATCCCCTGATGGAACCCCCTAATAAACTCTTTGAGTAACTGCTGGAGGGATTCCTAGAATAGGCAACTTTCTGGAGAAATTCCAAAAAGAATTCCTTACGCAAAATTCAGAAAGAGAACTTCATTTTTTTATATTGCTTTTTATATAAGTTAAACAGCTAATTTTTCACACAGAGAACTTTGGTGAAAACAACTCTTTGTTTAGACATTCCAGGTGTAACGATCAAATTGGGCCAGTCTAACGAAGTTCCCTTTTTATATGATCATTAGAAAAGAAGCTTTTGAATAAGCTTTTGTGCCCGAATAAAGTAAAACCTAAAGTAAGTGTTGCGCACAATGCATAACCAAGGGCGAATGAACTTCTTTCGAGCGAAAACACTAATTTGAGAAAGGAGATGTTGTCTACAAGAAGACTATGTACCTTTCGGACAAAACCCGAAACTTTGTAGGCAAGTTTGCTAATAAATACGATAAAGTTCGAGTGAAAGAGGTCGTTGGAACGAACACCTACGTCTTAGAGCGTCTAGACGGCCAACGAATTGCAGGAAGCTATCATGGTTCGTTTCTAAAACGAGCGTAATACCTAAAGCTATGTCGGTACTTCGTGAGAATGTACATAAACCAGATAATTTACAACAAAACACTTCATGAGGTCATTAAACTACGTCCAATGTTTGAGATGTCAGCTAGTTCTGTTTCCTCACATTGTCGACTAAAAATTATTCGTTCGTAAAATCCAGCTATGACTGTACTACGGCCGCGTAGTACATACACCATTCACAACAACAAAATACACATCTGTGGTGCAACGATGCAGTCCGATCCGAGATGTCCTCGTGTTTCCTCGATCGTTGACAAAATTAGCAACTAGCTATCTAGTTGTATGTTCAAACGAGCTATGACTGTGCTATTAGATGCACATAAACCACTCAATTTAGTCATAAAACACTCCTTGAGTTGAAAAAGTTCATGTCCGATGTTCGAGAAGTCAAAATATCAGTTTCCTCACATCGTAGATCGTTATCGTCCAGTTTAACCAGTCAAACAAACCTAGAATAGAAATCCAATTAGAATCCAATTTTGTTCGTCTTGTATAGTTGTGTCGAGCTGTGTTGCATGTATTGCAATCTTCACAGAGGCCAGTGATGTGAATCGCTGACCTTGACCCCATCACCTACAGCTTTGCCATAATAAAAATAACAATAGTCCAATTCACTAAACTTGTCCATTTCTACTAAAATACCCATAGTTTACCACAGTTTCTATTCTCAATTCACTCCATAATCATCACGTAATCGTTGAAAAGTAGATTCCGTCATGCCATCGTAGTATAAACCCGAATTTTCGAAGAAATTAGTCAGAATTTACCTCCATCACATACAGCACAGCTCACGTTTGTTGTTTTCGTGTTGATTGATTTCGTGTTTCGTTTTGACAGATCGGCTAAAAGCTTTGGCGATAACCCGGTACCGAAAATTTCGGGAAATTTGTGAAGCGTTCGTCGAAATGTTCGTTGTTTCGTGATTCGCGTTTTTGCTATGACATAGTGGTTGAATGAATGCGCTTAGTTAATGAATGAGTTCGCGTTAAGTTAGGTAAATTATGATCAAGTATATTTTCAGACCATTGTTCTGAAGTACGTTGGTTATTTGGAAGAGAATCTGCTCAGATATTTCCGAGGGCAATTTGGTTTTATCGGTTATTCGTCGGTCGAAGATGCTCAGACATTTCTGAGGTAAATTTGGTAGTACAATTAGTTTCTCAGACATTTCTGAGGTTTGTTCGGTTTAGTTTAAGTCGGTTTGAATGAGTATGGTTGTATTAGTAAGCAATGTGAGAGTTCATTGTGGCATAGCATTGACCATGTTTGTGTTCATGTTAGATTACCTTGTGAATTAGAAGTCCAAAAAAAATACTTGTGTTAGATTTATACTGTATGTTTATTAAAGTTCAAATTAAATGTTATTACTAATTTTTTTTTAATGTAGTAAAATTCTATCAATTCAATACTTTTTGAATTCAATGAGAGTTTAATGAATATTATTGTCTGATCAATAAAAATTTTGAAATAAATTTCAAAATTTTTATTGCAATTAGTGTAGGCGAATGTGTAACGATCAAATTGGACCAGTCTAACGAAGTTCCCTTTTTATATGATCATTAGAAAAGAAGCTTTTGAATAAGCTTTTGTTCCCGAATAAAGTAAAACCTAAAGTAAGTGTTGCGCACAATGCATAACCAAGGGCGAATGAACTTCTTTCGAGCGAAAACACTCGGTAATTTATGGAATTTTCCGCGAGTTAATTTGTACCTGGACCTTTGAAATATGTAAAGCGACCAATCGGAAAACTAAGAGCTGTGGAATATTTTTAGATTAATTTGAGTTCGGCAAAGCCGACCAATGGAAATCCAGCTACGAAAACCGAGTACAGAGCGATGTGGAAATTGCGTCGTAATTAAAAGGCTCAACCAAATTCTTGCGCGTGACTTCATTTTATTCTGGTGGAGTTATTCAAAGCGTTGTAAGGGGATCGACTGTGATTGGTATTATCTGGCGCGAAAGTGACGCCGCCGGCAAGAGGTAGATCGTAGGAGGTAAAACAGATCGATACTGATCGATTTGAAAAAGTGCGCCAACCAACGAACTCAACCACTGAAGTGAAGACGTGCGACTATGTTTAAAACATACATAACCTCACGAGTAAACGGAGGGATTGTATCTATCCTTTGAAAAAGGCACAATATATGTGACCGAAACGTCAGGTGTTGAACCAATATCCGTTTATGATTACATAGAGACTGGAAGCCGAAAATCCCCGCTTGCGTTATTCAAAGCGTTTGGATCATTTTCCGAACAAGAAAAGTTATTTTCTAAAGTGAAGCCATATTTCAAAAGTGAATCAGTGCTATTGTGATAAATCTGAATTCGAAGTAAGTCGCGAGTTTTCCTTTAATTTGTTAAACTTAATTTATAATTTGAGTGACTTATTTTGAATTTACAGAGTTCCGATAGTTTGACCGTTAATTTTTTTCGTGATCCAGTTCATTGTGACTATTCAGGTAAGCCTTAAGTGAATATAGAAAGTTTAATTCAAGTTAGTGAAGTTATCACGTTGAATAGGCCTCGTCAAGCCCAGCCAACGTGGGCTGCTAGTTCCGGCTAACGCAATTTCAGAATCGTGCACGCTAGTCCAAGAAGGCACCCAACAAACCACGTGCTTAGTAGACGATGGTTGTTCCGGCTACGTAGTCCTTCCGACTGGGAGTGACTGTAGGCTGTGGTGGGTGGAAAATTCTTGTCGACTAGTCAAGCTTTGCCGATTCGAGCAGCTCAGACGTGAGCTTGTGCCCGAGCGTTTGCCTGTGGTGGTTCGTCGATTAGTATTCGAGCGGATAGATCGACGACTCGGACTCGTTTCGCCAAAGCGTGAGGCGCAAGAGCGACGCCAACTACGCTCTCGCTCCACCTACCTCCAGGGACGCCTCTACCCTGATGATCGTGCCCACGCGCGAGTCAACCACATAGGACGTTTTCCAAATTGGAATTCTACGGTCGTCGAGAGAATCAAGCCTTCGCCGTTGGAGCACCTCGCCGATGCAGAACGAAGGTCAGACCCATACATGCTAGCATTTGAAATTGATTGAGAAATCCGAAAATTGTATACTCTAGAATAAGCAATGTCAGTTAAATGCGTGACGTCACCAGAGTAGTTTAGGATTCCTGAATTTTTACAATAAATTGAGAGATTGCATACTTTTTGAATTGGTCCTATGCAAGTAGCTCTCTAAATTCAATTTTAATTAATAAATTTCGTATAAGTTTACTTTTCTTTTTCATTTACTTCTAGTTCAGATAAGATTAAACTTCACTATTATTTCTGCTTTCAGTATTTAGAGAATTTGAACGTGAATTTGTTTGTTCCTTTAAGTTTAACCTTTTTCTGCCGCTCAGTTTTGGTTTATTATTGGTTTAGTTTCCGATCTTCAGTATTTTTTGGTATTTTTCTTGTTCATTTAGTTCATTTGTCCTTTCGTGTGTGCCATTTTTGTTAGTTTTGTTTCTGCGCTTAACTATTTGCGACCTGCCCTGAGAAGGGTAGTCTCATACCGGGCTTAGACAGAGTAACGGTCCTTCTGAATACGAAGGTGGCGCTTAAGCCGTTGCTTAAGGAGCAGAGTAGAACGTTACACAGGGAAAATTCTGATAGTCTCTGAAGGACTTTCTGTAGGAACACCCTAAAAATACCTCCTAGAGGAATATCTGGAGGAGTCCCTGAAAAAAAAATCAATGGATAACTTGTTGAGACGATTCTTGGAGAAAAAAGAGTCCCAGAATTTTTGGAGTATTCTTGAATGGATTCCAGAAAAAATCCGTGGATGAACTGGTGGAAGATTTCTTGTAGATAATTGTGAAAGAATTCCTTGATGTCTTTTTGGAGAGTTTCCAGGCTCTTGTATGCATCCCTCTAGAATCATCTAAAAAAAATCCAGTACAAAGCACTAGGAATTCCTCTAGAATTTCTTGAAAAGAAAAAAACTTCATGTGAACCTGAAGAATTTTTTTTTTGTCTTTATTATAGAGACTTTCAGCCTGGGGCTGGTTCGTCTCTTTGAACCTGAAGAAGTTCTTGAGTGCATCCCTGGAAATGATGATGGAAGGATTTCAAAAGGTACCCCTAAATAAATTTTTGAACCGATTCCTAAGAAGATTTCTGATAGAATCACTTGAGGAGTTCCTGGAGCAAATCCCTGGACGTATTTCTGGATGAATTCTTGGAGAAATCCCTGGATGAATTCTTGGAGAAATCCCTGGAAGAATTCCTGGAGGAATTTCTGGACGAATCCCTGGAGAACTTTCTGTTAAAATCTCTAAGTATTCTCGGAGGAGTTCCTAGGGAAATTTCTGGAGGAATTCCTGGAGGAACTTCCGAAGCAATTCCTGGAGTAATCTCTGGAGGAATTCCTGGAGAAGACCCTGGAAAAAATCGTGGAGAAATCCCTAGTGGAATTCTTTTAGGAATCCTTGGTAGAATTTCTGAAGAAATATCTGAGAAATTCCTAGAAGATATCCCTCCCAAGCAGCACACAAGTCACAAAGGAGTGTCGACAGCGCAAGTTTTTGGTTGAATCCGAGTCATTTTCAAGTTATTCTACCTTTGAGATAGAATTACATAAGTCTAGCTCCTGTACAATAGAGATGGTCGGGTTTCGGGTTTTCAAACCCGAAACCCGACTCGAACCCGAACCCGACGGGTACGGGTCGGGTTCGGGCTTGAAAATTAATAAAAAACTCGGGTTCGGGTCGGGTCCGGGTTTAAACATTTTCAAAATTTTCGGGTACGGGTCGGGTCGGGTTTGAAAAACGTCGGGTTCAAGTCGGGTTTGGTACCGGTATAAAAAAATCAGTATTTAGAAAAATGCTTTATTTGTCATATTCGATACATTTAACAATTATTTTTCGACTCGGGTTTTGGTCGGGTTTATTGAGAAATATTTTCTCGGGTTCGGGTCGGGTTCGGGTTTGGTCGACGAAAATTTTTCGGGTTCGGGTCGGGTCCGGGTTTGAGAGAGCAAAAAATTCTCGGGTTCGGGTCGGGTCCGGGTTTTGAATTTGAAAATGTTTCGGGTACGGGTCGGGTTCGGGTCTGTAAAATCTGAAACCCGACCATCTCTACTGTACAACAAAAAACCTGCGCTGTCGATACTTCTTTGTGACTTGTGTGTTGCTTGGGCTGGAGCTCCTGCAGGAACCCCTGCATAATTTCCTGAAGGAATCCGAAGAAGATTTCCTGGAGGAACCCCAGGAGGAATCCCTGGAGGAATTTCTGAAGAAATTCCAGGAGGAATTCCGGAAAAAAATCGCAAGAGGAATTTCCTTAACAGTGCCTGGACCTGGAGCAAGTCTTGGGTTAATTCCTGGAGAAGTTCCTGAAATAATTTCAATAGCGATTTTTGAAGGAATCCGAAGAAGAGTTCTTCGGGGAATCCTTGGAGGAATTTTTAAAATAATCTTTGAAGTTGTTTCTGAAGAATCAAAGAAGTAATCCTCGAATGAATCCCTGGAGAAATTCTTGGAGGAACAGCTGGAAAAACTCCTGAAGAAACTCCGTGAGGAATTCCTTAGGAAGTCCTAGGAAAGCATTATTACCAAATTCCTGGTAGAATTTCTGTGGGAACCCCTGTAAAACAATCTGAAGGAATCCATGTCTGTTGTAATTTGTGGACGAATCATTAAAGGAATCCTTGGATGGGCTCCTTTTTGACCACATTTTTAAGGAAACTTCTGGATTAATTTTTGAGTAATCTCTGACAAAATTTTGCTATAAACATTTCTGGACGAAATTCCTGCTGAAATAGTTCGAATAATTTCAGATGGAATTATTGGAGTAATATCTAGCTGAATTCTTGCAGAAATATATGGAGAAATCCCCGAAGAAATCCCTGAAGTAATACCTAGAGAAATACCTAGAAGAATTTCTGGTAAAATTCCTGAAGGAATCCTCGATAAAAAGTACTGAAGCAATCACTGGAGGAACATTTGTAAAGATATGCTAGCACCAATTTCCAGAGGAATGCCTGGTGAAATCCCTAGAGGAATTCTTAAAAGAATCTCTGAAAATTTCTGTAGCAATCTTGGGAGGAGTTTTTTCCATCAAGCCCAGAAACAATTGCTATTGGAAACCCCCAAGATGTACATGGAGGAATTCATGAAGGAGAAACTTCTGGAGAGGTCTCTTGAGAAATTCCTGAAGGAATCCCCGGAGAAGTTCCTGAAGAAATACCTGTAGAAATTTCTGAGGTTGTCCCAGGAGGAATTCATAGAGCAATCCCAGGTTTTTTTTTCTTAGTATGACGTTTGTTTTACTTGGGAAAATATGTGAATTTTAAGCTACCACACTCTATAGCAGTTTATAATTCCAGAAAATCCGTTTTCTACCAGAACCGGTTCCGGCATATCTGGAAAATTTGGCATGTTCTAGGAAAAACTTGAAATTTAGAAAGAACAGGATGTTGTTTTAATTGACAAATTGAGAGATTCTTCTTTATGGCTCTACGCTCGCACTGGAACTTGGCCGCCTCTCTTGAGAGCTAAAATGGTAAAAAAATCGCGTACTGATGGGATTCGCACCCACGGCTCCGTATTCGCTAGACCGGAGCTTTAATCAACTAAGCCTTAGAACAGGTAACAATTCTGCTGAATAGAAAGCCAAACTGACTCCGAGCCCACACCATGAACACTCCTGTTTTCACAAGTCCGTCTCTCTTTTGGCATGTTGTTTATGTATTCCATGAATCAAAATCACACAATTTAACCATTCAGCCAAGCTTGTTATTCGGTAATATTCTATGTTAAGATTGAAGTGGTGCTCTTAGAGAAGTTTTTGTTGAAATTTCAGGTGGTTTTTCAGAATCTCTGCCAAAAACAGCACAAGCAAATTACTGGAGGAACTCTTGCAGGAGGAATTCCTGGATAAATATCCCTAATGAAACTTTCGAAGCAAGCTCTGGAGAAACTTCGTGAAGAGCTTCATGAGAAATTTCTGGAGGAATTCTAAAAGTAATTCCGAGGAATATTTCTTCAAGATTTTCTGGAATTTTGAAGAGAAGTTTCTGAAAAGCGTTGATTATTTTAGATCATTGCCAACGTTTCGATCCTGTGGTTGGGATCTTCATCAGGGCTCGATGTGAAGATCCCAACCACAGGATCGAAACGTTGGCAATGATCTAAAATAATCAACGCTTTTCTGTGACTGAAAGCCGAAAATACCAAGTTTTACGTAAACCCAGTCATACCCCGTAGAACATTTCTGAAAAAAACTTGAAGAATTTCTTCACTGAAGCAATTGCAGACAAAAGTACAGGAAGAATTCTTGAAGAAATCCATGAATACATTTACAAAGACATTCCTGATGGATTTTCTGAAGGCATCCCTTGATGGGATTATTTCAGGAGACACCTCTGGAGGAATTTTCAAAAGATTTTTTTGTACAATTTCTGAAGGAATTTGTGGACAAAAATCCTTGAAGTAATTTATGGAATAATGTTAGAATAGTTTTTTTTGGAAAGCCCTTTAAAAGTTTTGGAAAAAATCTGTAGGAATTTGTTTTTATCAAAAAGTGTTTGAATTTGAAAGAACACCTGGAAGGACTAAAGTTCCAAAGAGTCCTGATAACTTCTGAAGGAATTGCTGAGATAATTTTTGAAAACAGTTCTAAAGGATCATCATTACAAATTTTGAAAGAATCTCTGAAGAAAGGTCGGAAAGGAATTTAGGAAACCCTTGAGAAGCATCAGGAGAAATTTATAAAGGTACGTCTAGTAGATTCTCTTGAGAATTTTTAGGGGGATTTCTGGAGAATTCCACCAAAAAAAAACCCCTGGAGACTGGAGGAATATCCCTAGAGAAATATATGCTAGAATATCTGAAGGACCTTCAGGAGGTATGGCACTAAGAATTTATGAAAGAATTTCTGGAAAAAAATACAATTTGTTAATGGAATGCCTACTAGAACCTATAACTTTGCAAAATCCAACAATAAATTTCAGCTTAAATTGCATTTTTCAAGGACTCCCTGGAGGAATACTCAAAATAATATCTTGGAGATTTTCTTGAGGTAAATCTCACAGTATTTCTGGAGTAACTTCTAAAATATTTTCTGAATACATTGATAAATTCCTGGAGCAATCCTTGAAGAAATTTCTTAAAAAATCTATGAAGAATTCCCAGACGATATTTCAGAAGGGAGTCCTGATAAAACCAGTTCCTAGAATAATTTTCTGAGAAATTTCTTGAGGAACTCCTGAAAAAAAATCAATTACATACATTAACAAGAATACAATCTATAAAAAACTTTGGAGGAATTCTGACTGATATCATTCAAGGAATTACTGCAAAAATATTCTTTCTGCAAAAATTCCAAAAAAATCGACGGATCCGAAGAAAATCCCTGAATCGTGGAGAAAGCTCTTGAGAAATTCAATTCCTTTTTAAGGCGAAATGCTTCCACACTTTTTGGTTTTTTTTTAAATTAAATTTCGAAGCAATTTTTTCAAAATCGGGTTTCGTTCACATGGATCAAGGTATCTTCTGATTTTTTTCGAAGTGGAAAATGTTTTTCGTTTTCGCAGAAACCATTTTTGAACGAAATTTCACAAAAAAATGGTTTTAGAAAAAATGGAAAACTTTTTCAACACCAAAAAAATCAGAAGATACATTGATCCATACTCTACACGAAAACCGTTTTTAAAAGTTTTCGTTATTTAAAAAAAAAAACAAAAACTGAAAAAATGAGGAAATACTTCCAGTTTCGCCTTAATCGATTTGGCGATTTTCTTGGAAATTTCTTGAGAACGGACTTCGGAATTTCGCCGGTAGTTTTACTGAAATTTCTACTGAATCTACTTTGTCTCAAAGACAAACTTTCATACTACTTGGAAGAAATTTCAAAAACATCTTTTGGCATCACACAAGCACCCTCTATCTATAGTGCTCAACCAAAGCATTTACATTGAGATTTGCTTCGGAAATTTGTTTGTGTATTTCTTCGATATTTTTATAAAAAATTGTTCAGCAGTTTCTTTGTGAATTACTCCGACAAATTATTTGAAAAATTGTTATGGCAATCCCTTTGGAGTTTTCTTTTAACATATTCTTCAAAATTCCTTGGGCTATTTATTTCAAACTTTTACAGGAAATTTCATCTAGAATTCCTTTTACAAATCTTAGAACGTATTCCTCGGGAATTCCAACGGAAATCTCTGTAACTTCTTTCGGGTTGATTTTTTCTTTGAAATTTTCTCGGATAATTACTTTGGAAAGTTCCCAATAGGAATTTAGGAAATTGTTTCGAAATTTGTGCGATAGTTCCTTTTAAATTCCTTCGGCACTTTTCTGGGAATTCCTTGTGAAATTTAGAAATTTATCCGGCAATTTCATTGAAATTGCATCTGCAATAGCTTGGCTTTTTACTTGAAAATTTCTTTGAAAACTGCTTACCTACTGGATTTTTTTCAGTCGTTTCTTTGTGAATTCATTCTTAATTGTTTTTTTTTTATGTATTGAAAATTCCAATGTAAACTGATTCCGTCGTGATAAAAACGTTACAGCAACTGCAGTTAGAATAGAAGTTGATGTCGATCTTTTTTATGGGTTCTTCTCTGTGATAAGCATTTTAACAGAATTACAATAAATTTGGTTGAAACTCACACAAAATAGAGTTTTACATTATTTGTTAGATCAACGAACATATTCTTTGAAAATGACGGGAAATTGCAAGACTGTAATTGGTAAGTAAGACTCGCTACTTATGACAGTGGAAAAACTCAAAGCTTTTGTACGGACTCTGTCCCAGTTGAAACCTAATTTCAGAAAAAAAATAGAAAAGGAATACCCATTTTTTATTTTTTTAAGGAATGATCCATTTCGAAAGCATTACTTGCAAATATAAAGTTGTAAAGAAAAAAAAAGTTTCTGGTTCAATCGTTCGACGATTGAATTCCTGGTCAAGTTTATAAATAATTCTTGATAAAAGCTTCTGAAACTTCTTTGGAATGATATTTTGTGAATTCCATGAATTTGTTTCGAAAATTCACCTATAGAACACTATTGAAAACTTTTTGGTGGCTTTGGTGGTAACTTGAGAAATCCCAAAGAGATTACCTGGTGAAGTCCTTGGAGAAATCCTGACAGGAATCAGGAGAGGATTTTTAGATAAATTCCTGAAGTGATACTAGAACTCCTCCAAATTCCTCCGTATTTATGAAATTCCTCATGCAATTTCAGTTCATATTCCTCACCCTTCTGCTCCAGATGTTTATTCAAAACTTCCTGCTGCATTCCTTCAGGGATTTTGACAAGGATTCCTCCATTTTTTTTAGATTTTTCCCTGTAATTCCAATTGGAAACCCGCTTTTTAATTGATCAGAAATTCTAGCAGTGATTTTTTCAAGAATGCTGCTAGAATTCATCCAGAAACTTTCTTTCCAGGAAGTCTTGCCGGGATTCCTCAGGCAACTCCGTTAAAGAATCCTCCAGAAATACTTAGAGGACTCCTAGAAGCAATTACTGAAGAAACTCCTCCTGAAATTGTTTGAGAAATCCCAGCAAGATTGTCTGAAGAAAGAAATCAGGCATACCTGATACCTCCAGTATTTCAAAAGAATCTTTACAAAAATTTCTCAATGGATTTTTTCAAAAGTATCTTCAGGAATTCTTCGATGCAATCCACCCATTATTGGGATACCAGAAGAAGTTGTTTCTGAAATTTTTACAGGGGTTTAAAAAAAATACCTTCACAAATTCTTCTGGGAAACTCCCCAAGAATGCCTGCTGGGTTTCCTCCAAAAATCCCTTATGCGGTTCCTCCAGACATTTTCTTTTCTTCCAGAAGTTTTATTCTCTAAAAATACCTGCTGGTAATTCTCCAACTATTCCTGATGGAATTTATCCAGCCAGCTGTAACATATTTATGAATTTCTCCAGAATTTCCAGAGAAGTTTTTAAAGGATTTTTTTTTAGAATTCCTCTGAGGGTCTCTTTGGTATTTTCTCATCGTATTTTTACTGAAAATCCTCTTCAGATTCTTTTCAAAATTTCTGTTGGAATAGTTCCTGGAATGATGTTGGGATTTCTCCAGGTATTCATGGTGGAAATCCTCCATGAAGTCTTGCTGGGATACTTCAAGCAATTCCTGATGAAAATCCTCCAAGAATTCCTGGGGGACTCCTAAGAGCAATAACTGTAGAAATCTCTTCTGGGAATGCTTGAGAAATTTCAGCAAGAATGGCTATAGAAATTCTGGCATGAGTTTAAAATGTAATTCCAGTAAGAGGTATTCCGAAAGGAATTTCTAGAGGAATCCTTGACGAAATCCCTAGAGGAACCACCAGAGTGATTTCCGGAGGAATTCTTACAGAAATCCGTGGTGGAATCCCAGCAGACATTTCTAACTGAATCGTATCAGGCATTCTTAGATGAATTTCCTTGGTAATTTTTCTAGAAAGCTTGCAGGGGTTCATCGAAGAATTTCCCCTAGAATTCTTCCAAGATTTCCTTCTGAGATTCCTTAAGGCAGTCCTCTTGAAGTTCTTTCAGGAATTCCTGCTATAAATCCTTCAGATGTTTTTTGAAGAATTCCTCTAGGAATTGCTTTTTTGTTTTCCAGTAATTACTGCTGGGATTACTTCAAGATGGGGCAATTTTGGCTGAGAATTCTCAATAATTTTTAGTAGGAATATCTCTAATTATTAAACTTCAGGGTCCTGCGGGCATTGCATGAGAAACGCTGAAAAATCCTATAGAATTCCTGCCATAAATATCTAGAGGACTCCTAGTAGCAGTGTTGCAGCTATGCAAGCAGCACTTCCTAAAATAATGTCTGGTGGATTCCCAGTAGGCATGCTTCATTTCTGGAGGAATCCAAAAGTTACAGCATGAATTGCTGGATAAATCTCAGCAGGAGTTTCCAGTGGTAATACCAGAAGAATTCGAGAGCTATATTTCTTGGAAAAATCACTGGAGGAACTCATGAAGAAATTTTTGAGGAAATACGTCTGTACAAATTACAGGAGGAATTCCCGAAGGAACTTCAAATAGACTTCCTGGAAGAATTTTCGAAGGTATTTCTTCAGCAATCCCAGCAGGAATTTAAAGAAAATTCCATTAGACATTGATGGAGTAAATCCTAGAAAAATCTTTGTAGATATTCTATTGGAATTCCTCCTAGCATGCTCGATGGGATTCTTTTAAAGTTTTAACATTCTTACTTCAGAGGTTTCTGCAAGGATTCCTTAACATATCCTTCCAGTAATTCCTCCAGAGATTTTTCTAAGGATTCCCATTGAAATTCTCTTGCAATTCCTCCAGAGATTTCTTCAAGGACTCATTTAAAAATTTCTCTTAGAGTATCAACAGAAATATACCACAATATTCCTAAATAATGGACGCAGTGGTTAAAAGGTTCTACAGATGGGGGATCAACTGCTGACTGCTTTCGAGAGTCCTCCGAGAAATCGATGAGGATTCCCAGCTGGAATTGCTTGATGAATCCCAGCAAAACTTCTTGGTAAATTTTACCAGAAATTTCTGGATAAAACCGACGCGTGTGAAAAAAGTTAAACCCTTGGAAATTCTAGCCAAAAAGTGAATTTACTGTTGTTGGAATTCCCATACACATAACAATCGTAATGCGAAGCGCTACACTCGAAGCTAGAGTAAATTCACACATTCTACTTCTCTCTCTCTCTTCTTGGCGTAACGTCCTCACTGGGACAAAGCCTGCTTCTCAGCTTAGTGTTCTTTGAGCACTTCCACAGTTATTAACTGAGAGCTTCCTCTGCCAATGACCATTTTGCATGTGTATATCGTGTGGCAGGCACGAAGATACTCTATGCCCAAGGAAGTCAAGGAAATTTCCTTTACGAAAAGATCCTGGACCGACCGGGAATCGAACCCGTCACCCTCAGCATGGTCATGCTGAATACCCGTGCGTTTACCGCCTCGGCTATATGGGCCCTCTACACATTCTACTTACTTGGCGTGAATTTCTGGTTGATGGACACGTTGGTCTTGCGCTTCAGCTTACACGGACCCTTGACGCAGTTGCTGATGTCGATTGTGTTCTCGCTGATTGGAACCATGGATTTGGTAGCTAGAAACAAAAAGAACACCCATATTGAATCAAAATTGACCTCCAGTTAATTCAAACCAAACACTTACAAGGACACGCCTTCACCTCCGTCGCTTCGGCGTACAGGAACGCACAGCTCAGAGCCAGGACAGCAACCAAAAACGACTTCATCTCGATGATGCGATGGCGATGGTGTGATCTTCTCTAGATCTGAGCTCTAGAATAGGAGGAGAAGCGAAAAATAAACGATCAACCTCAATTGCTGCAACTGGGCCAGGTACTGATCACCGTCCACTACTGCTGGAAGAAGGTCCCCTTTAAATACCCTCCAATCGAAGAACACCGACGATGATTAGGAATTCAAAAACATTCTTCGAGAGGAATCTTCGCATCGCGGCGGGTGGCATCTTCAGCTCAGGTGGAATAGCTTCGAGTGGAAAAATAGCTCGTAACACAATGGATGGGCGCTAGCGGCATGACTTGCGTGCCATTGACTTTGAAATTTGGTTATCGCCGGGCGAGCTCATAGGCGGAGTCAGGAGAATTTTAACTAGGAGGCGCCTTAAAACGCAACTTAATCATAAACCGTGAAATAATGGCTTATTTTTGTACTAGTTGATATAAAGATGTTTTTCCCAACAGAGAATCATTCCCAAAAAAAGTTCTACCTTCATCCATGACTTCACCTCACAATATGTCAATAAGAACGGCAAACAATCGCGTAAAAGCAAATCCCATTCATCAAGTATTTGTCCAATAAACAAACCGAAAATATGAGTAATCAAAATTCAGCCACGCCGTTCAAATATTGGGCAGTGGAGTAGGGTAAACCAGTAGTGGTACTTGAAAACTGGTTTCCTTCAACCCATTGATTGATTGTCGTCATTTTGCGTTTAGTTCGATAGAACCGATCAGCACACTGGCACTGGGTCGCATTAGATGGCCAGAATTCGAAAAAAGTGCTATCTGCCCCCTGAAGAAGACACCATCTAACATGTCGAAACGTCGGGTTAGATAACAACTAATTTTGATTTAACAAGACCGCGTAGCCGTCAAATACGAGTTGCTATCGCTTTCATGTTTTAGCGACTGTGTGAAACCGATCAGTATCGGAAAACGATTTTTCTCATGCGCGTCGTTTTTTTCGCGAAAAGATGCGGTGAGTTGTAAGCCGTAAAGAAATAGTGAATTCCCCCGAGAGGGTAAGCAAAGGCGAATTCCCCGCAAAGGCAAGGCGAGAAGCGGACCTGGTGTGGTGGTTAGAACACAAGACTATCACGCCGAGGACCTGGGATCGAATCCCACTCCCGACATACTCACAAAATGTGGGTTCTTCCTTCGGAAGGGAAGTAAAGCGTGGGTCCCGAGATGAACTAGCCTAGGGTTAAAAATCTCGTTAATACAGACAAAAAAAAGGCGAGAGTAAACCGCAACGGAAAGCAAATTCCCACGAGAGGTGAGAGATAATAGATGAGAATTAAGAGATGATAGAAATGAGAGGCGATGATGAAGATAAGAGAAACATCTGATGATGATACTGATGAGAGATGAGAGATGAACGCTGAGAAATGAGAGGCGAAGTGATATGAGAGATAAGAGATGATGAAGATGATGATAATTTTGATTGTGATGAAAGATGCGAGATTACTATAATGATGAGAGAGAAGCGATGACACATGACAGATGAGAGATGAGAGGTGAGAGATGGAAGATAGCATATAGATTAGAGAAAATAAATGAGTGGATAGAGTCAATAGATTTGATATGAGAGGTATGAGATAAGATAAGATATGATGATGATGATTTAGAGGTGAGAGATGAGTGTAGTAGATAGATGACAGAAAAGAGATAAGAAGTGAGAGATGAGAGATATCAGATAAGATATGAGAGATGGCAATGATGATGATTTAGATTAAGAAGAGCGATGAGAGATTATGATAATGATGAGAGATGAGATTCCATAGATGGGGGTTGAGAAATATGAGATAACAGATGAAAGATAATGATGATGAGAGTTTAGAGAAAATGGATGAGAGGTGCAAAATGAGTGATGAGAATTGAGAGATTAGAGATAAGATATGAGAGCTGGGATATGAGTTGTGAAAGACGAGAGAGATATAATATATGAAAGTTGATGATTATGCGAGATGAGAGATGACGATGATAACGATGAAAGATGAGACATGAGAGATGAGAAATGAAAGTTGAGAGGTAAGAGATCAGAGTTGAGAGAGGAGAGACGTGAGATGAGAGTCGTTAAATGAGAGATAGGAAATAAGAGATGATGGTGATGAGAGATGAGAGATAAGAGATGCGAAATGAGAGATACACACTCAATCCTGAATTGTCTGTTCGGCACTTTTTTGACGAAAATAGAACAGCAGAATTTTTTCGGTAGCTTCGGGAATCGATTTTACTGAGGCTCAGTACACCAACTGTCAAAGTCTGGTGCAAAAGGTAGACAATGCAGTATGGCTGTCTGCAGCTGTTCTATTTTCGTATTTACTGAACACGGTATTCCAAATTAAGTGTGTAAGAGATAATAGATAAGAGATGATGATGATGAGATGTAATAGATGAGAGATGGTAATGATGATGATGATGATGATCACCATCTCGATGATGATTAGGAATGATAAATGAAAAATGAAAGATGAGAGATGGTAATGATGATGATGGTTTTGAGTATGATGCGATGTGAAGGATGATGATGGTATGTATGGAAAATTAGAGATAAGAGGCGAGAGATGAGAAATAGGGGATGAGAAGTGATGAATAAAAGTTGATAGATGAGAGATATACGATAAGAGGTAATGATTATTAGAGATGAAGGATAGGAGGTGAGAGATGAGAAATGAGTGCTGAGGAATGAGAGCTGATAGTTTAGACATGAGAAATGCGAAATGAGTATTGAGAGATAAGAGATATCAACAACAATTTCATTGCTCATTGGTTTTGTTTGATTTTTATTAGGGTTTTATTACAGCAATAGTTAAAACTCGCAGTTTTATGACTGCTTTTATGAAACCCATTGATAAAATGTTTTATAGTATACTTGAAGATATCCATAAAGACAGATTTTAAGAGTAAACAAAACTTTCCGATTTGTAAACCTTCTGGCAATAATAATTACCACAATAAAACTGTTAAAACTCTCAACAGATGGCGATCCGCTCGATTAGCAACGACATCTGTTGGTGGAAAAGCGGAACTGCGACATTTCTAGGTTTATTGCGGTCATCATAAAAGTAAACTTGCTTTCGTTTTATTTTCGCTGATTATGGTTGTCGCCATATTGAAGAATTAGCTAACATGAATGGAAAATAGTTAATTTTGCTCAAATTAGCAATGAATTGATAGTGTGCCACCATATCCATATAATGCTCACATAAATAAACTCTCTCTGCTGAGTTTTCTTGTGATTCGAGATAGTTTTACTAAATAAACAAATTGATTTATTTCATTCCAAGATGATAATATTCACTATTTTTGAAGCGCATTTATTTTATGATTCTGCCACCCCAATACTCTCGGTAAAATTGAATGCGCATAAGCCTACCAACACAATAACAACTGAAATATTATTTTAAAATGACCGCTTCTACTTATGAACTTTACGTGCCATCGAAGAAGCTTCTCTGCATCTTGAGCTGTCATATTTTTTGTTGAAAAAAAAAAACAACAACAATCGAGAATGGGAAATTTTTCTACTAGGTTTTAAAACGGGTTTATTGCTACTCTTTATGCGGTTTGCAAAACCTCTCCGAGAGTGGTCCACTTAGCCGGAAGATGCTCTTAAAGAGGTTATCAAGAGGTTTTGATGTATAAATCAGATTTATTGTGAGTTTTATAAAATTGGTCATGAAGATCTCTTGTAGAGCTGAACAAAACTTAAAATGTTACTTGGCATAATAAATAGATTAGTAATGAGAATTAGTTTTTCAAAAAATGTTCCAAAAATTCCTCCGAGACATATTTTATAAAGTATTCCAGAATTTTCTCCACCATTACCTCCAAGGACACCGCCAGAATTTCTTGTAAGGATTTTCAGGATTTATCTTTTTTCCCAAAATGTTTATTGAAAGCATATTCTTTCAGGATTTTCTAGAATGAATGCAGCAAGAATTTCTCCGAAGATTCCTCTAAGTATCCCTTCATAGTGCATTCCTGTCCATGTGTTTCTTTGGAAATTTCTCTAAGTGTTCCTACAGAGATTCTTGCTTGAATTTCTCCAGGAATTTTTCTTAGGTCGTAAGATTTTTTTCAAGAAATTTGTCAGAAGATTTATCTTGAAACTTTCCAAAAGGAGTTTCTTCAGAAATTCCTTCAGGTATTCTTGAGAAAAATCATTCAAGGATTGCTGCAGATGTTCGTGCATATATTTCTTCATGTATTTCTTTAAATATTCACCCCAAAACTTTATATTTTGAATCTCTCCAATTTTTGATTTTTTTCTGGAAGTTTCCCAAGAAGTTATTCAGTAGATTCGTTCAGAAATTCCTTTTGGGTTTTCTTTTAGAAATACAGACTTTTTTTAAGGGGCTTTTTCAGAAATTATTATTGAAATTTCATCAGAGGTTCCATAAATATAGTCAAAGTTTCTCTCAGGCATTTATTTGGAATCGTCTCACAAGAGCTCTTAAGAGAGTATTCTGGAATTTTGTCCAGAGTGCCTTCCAAAAGTTCCTCCAGGTATTGCCTTGGATTTATACAGACCTTTCTTTAGGGTTTCTTCCAGATATTTTTCGTCGATGCCTTAGGAACTTCTCCAAAGATTCTCGCAGTATTTTTTGCAAAACTTACTATATTCCTCATAACTTTTCAAGAAATTTTTCAAAAAATTCTCTATGAATACCTGCAAAGTGTTCTGCAGTTCTTCCAAGTAATCTTTCAAAGCTGCCTACATAAAAAAAAACATTTTCTGGTGTTTTTTTAAGAATCCTCCAGGACTTTTTTAGTTTCCGGAGGATTTCCTCAGACATTTTGTGTAAAAATTCTTCTAGGGATTCATCAGAAATGTATTAAAGGGATTTATTAAAGAACTTCATCAGTTCCATTGTCTGCACTTTCTGCAAACATTTTTTTCAGAGTTTCTTCAAAATCATTTAAAAAATTTAAAATTGCTTCCTTCTTTTTTTTCTAGGAATTGAGGATGTATCTTGAAAAACATTTTGAATGTATTTTTCAAGGAACTTCTTCTAGGGATTCCGCCGCAAATAATTCAACAAATTGATTCATGAATTTTGTCCAGGAATCCCCCCAGAAAATGATTAATTTTTTTTTCTGCAAAAAATATCATCATCAACTTTTTCAGGGATTCCTTCAGACAATTCTCCAGGATTTTTTTAGAAATCCCTTCAGAGATCGTTTCAAAAATACTTCCAATTATTTTAAGGCAATTTCTGGAAGAATTTAAGAAAAAAATCCTGAAGAAATATCTGAAACAATTCCAACGGGAAATTTCTGACGAAATCACAGAATCAATTCCTAGAAAACCCTTGAGGAATTTCTGGAATTATCTCTGAAGAAATTTTTCATGGAATTCTAGGAGGTACTATTCGAGGCATTTCCGTAGGAATCTTTCAACATATTTTAAAGAAGTTTTGAGAAACTCCTTGAAAGAGAAAAGTTTTGGATGATGCTCTCGCTGAAATTCTTGAAGAGATCCCAGGAAGGAATCTCTGCAGCAACTGCAGAAGGAATCCGAGCAAAAATTTCTGGGGGAATTCCTAAAGAAGAATCCCTAGGGAATCTTAGGGATCCACTTGCAAGAATCTCTGATGGCAGGTTTGAAGGAATCCCAGGGATATTCTTGAAGGAATCTCTGGAAGAATTTCTATGGAATTTCTTGGATAAATAAACTCCTTGAGAATCTCTTTGTGAAATTCCTAGAAACAAAAAATCCTGGAAAAACACTGTTATAAATCGCAGAAACTACTTGGTAAGGTTTGCATCCGTCCTGATTAGGCAGGACATGTACTAATTTGGACTCATTTTGACAAAATTTTCTTAATAGATAAAAAAAAAACAATAATTTGTGGGAAAATACTTGAAAATTTCCGAAGGATTTTCTGAATGAACCCCTAGAGGAATTTCCTAAACAAACATGGAAGTCTATCTTAAAGGATTTTGGGAGAAATTTCGGATAAAATTCTTTAGGAAATATTTGAAGAAAGGCCTGCAGAAATATCTTAAAGAATCCCTGAAAAAAATCTGAAGAAACCAGTGGAGAAGTATCTGAAAGCAACCCTCGCAGATTTTCAGATCGAATTCCTAGAGGAATTTCTAAAGTACACAGGGAGCAATTCTGGAAGGAATCCATAGAAGATTTACTAAAGGAATCCTTGCACAAATTTGTGGAGGAATTTCATAAAGAATTTCTAAAGATATCTAAAAGGAAATCTCTGAAAAGTCTCTGGAAGAATTTGCGGAGGGAACTTTGAAGAATTCTGAAGAGAACTGGAAGATTTTCTAAAGAAATCTTTGGAGTAATTTTATGTACCTACTTTTTTTTATTTTCCGAAGGAATCACTGAAAGCATCTCTGAAGGAATCCGCGGATAATTTCCTGGAAAAAAGCCTGCCCTGATCTCTGAAAAAAATTTCGGAGGAATTTTTAAAGAAGCCCATGTGAGTTTTCCGTGAGAAATTTTTGAAGAAGTTTCTGGAGGATCCTCTAGATGAAATACTGAATCAAATTCATGAGAAAATTCTGAACCAATCAAGATTTTTCGAAGGAACTTTCAAAAATAGTTCGTGGTGAATTTTCTGAATGTAGTTCATAGGAAATTTTCGGAAGGAAACCAAGGAAGGCTTTTTGAAGGAGTTCTTAAATTAACTTCAAAGGAAAACTAAAAAATAAATAAAAAAAACTACTAAAAGTTACCTAAAGTGATCTCTGGAAGAACTTCTTAAAGAATTATCATAGAAGTCAACGAATTCATTCCAGGTACAATTTCTTGAAAATCTTTTGGGGAATTTTCAGGAGGAATGGTTGACAGAATGGGTGATAGATTTTTTTCCAGAAGTTATGGAGGAATTTTGGAGAATATCCATGGAAGGCTTTCAGATTTGATTCAGATTTGGTTTCTCCATACATTCATAAAGGTATTTCTGTAGCAATCCATGCAAGATTTTTCTAATATAATCAGAACTAATCCCTGAAAGAAACTGAATTCCTCATTCCTTTTGAAAACTTAATTTTAAATGAGATCTCATTGAAGCATTTATATTTTTGGAGGGTATTCCTTGGTTAATTTTGTGAAAAATAATCTCGCTATGAATTTCTGAAGCAATTTTTGAAATGTTCTGAATGGCTCGAAACATACCAAGGGGGGTATTTATTATAGCTGGTTGAGACTTAACTTCAGAATTGTTTGGATGATCCAGATTTTAGCATCTGTGTGAAGAAATAACTTGGAAAGAGCTCACCAATTTCGCTCCGCTGATTAGTATCGTTTGTCATGGACTTAGCTTGACCAACGTTTACGCCTGTTTCAAATGCAACAAATAAATGACTCGCATCTGAAGGAGAATTGTTTTGACCGCCTGTCTAAGCGAGAGCGAACCATAGTGATTCTGTTAAAGCTGGCGCCCAAGCGAGCAAAATGCTAGCACCCTCTCGATACCATCGTCATGATTATGATGCAACCTCGTTGCATTTCATCACACCGCACACTCGCTGACTGCTTCACGCCTTAACTAAGCAGGAAGGTATACGGCATGGCCATTAGCACGCTTCGAGAGCTATTGAATGTCATTTAGCTATACCGCTACACCTAGCTATCTATCTAGTACCTACTACAGGTTAAGGTCGAGGAGGACAAAGTATTATCGACTCAAGTACCCACTGGATAGTAGTGCACTTTATCTCTGACAATGTGGTAGTAGATCAGCGAAATAGGTATAATTTGCAGGCCTTTGTCGTTGATCTTGAAAAGCAGTCTAAAAATCCTGTTTATCCAGTTTGAATATCTACCAATTTAAGAATGATTCTCATACAGAAACTTTGGAAAAGTTTGATAACAGTAAATCTTACATGTAGGCTTTATTGAGAGTGTTTGTCCATCCAAGTAACATATGAAAGCCAAATAGTCTCGAACAGGTTATTAGGACTATCATAAAACCAACATTTATTTTTTAGGTTGTACGATGGCTTTCAGAACCACTTTTAAATTAATTGAACTTCAAATTGTTACTTGGATCTACTTGAAGGGTTCCTCTTCTCTACGCCGTGACGTCCAGAGGATTATTCTAAGTTAAGTGTTCTTCGAAGAATCAAATTTGACGCTTTCAGCATGATCTTGCTTGAAGTTTACAGCGAATTTACCGGCTGAGACTGTAAAAAGCCAATAAAAAACACCCACTTTAACTGGAAGTAGTTAGCGAGAATTTCTCGTTTTCTAATTAATGTCGCCGCTTTATAATGTTGATGTCTCCTGTTGCATCACGGCACGGCACGGCTGATGTATCGCCGCAATTAACCCACCGAACATCGATTAGTCACGAAACGGAATATATTATTGGGAAGCGGTGCTGACGACAACCACCAGCAGCTTCACAAACGATTCTCACGGATTGCGTGGAAACAATCAGCTCAGCATCATTTCTGATCGGCTAACGCTGCTGGTCTTGCGGTTGTAACTCGCAACTTTATCAAGTTGGAGTTCGTTTATAGTATTGTCGTGTAAGTTCTAGATCTAACGCACGAAACGAACATTGCAGAGGTATGAACGTTTGCGTTTTGGAATTTTACCGAACATTTCCGGTTATTTGCAGATCGAACGTTGAGTTACAGCTAAATGCTTGTAACGAAATGAACACCCTATGGTTGACATTAGATAAGCATAACCTTAGCCGATTCATATTATGGGCACATAACCCAACTTTCCAAAGTCAGAGAGTTACAGATTCAGTGAATTCTTACAGATCTCTCTCTCCCTCTGTTCGAGAACCAGTTGAAAACACAAGGGCCCATATACAGGGGATACTCAAAATAACTGGGATAGGTAAAATTTTCACTTTTCAAACAATGTTCAACTCTCTGTAACTTTTCGAAAAGGGCACCAAATATTCTCAAACTTTTACTGTAAGTTCATCAACTAGTTGTGTATCAGTGGTCAAAATCGGAAAAGATCGAGCCATTCTACACGAAGTTATAATGGTTCTAGAAAAAAGGTATAATTATCCGAAAGCCAACTATGAGCTGTTATATCTTCGGATTCAATGAACCGAATGCAATGAAATTTTGATCATTTACGGCTTATATAATGAGCTATCAAAAACTTTTGACTTAACTTAAAATTCTTTACACGAAAGAAAATTATTACGATTGGATTATTTTTCTAATATACCACCAATTTATCCAAAACTTCATCATCGTTTCAAAATTCGAGATAGTAATTATAGTTCATTTAAATTCCCTCTTATTGACTTCAATATGAATATGTTTTGAAAGGAAGTAACAAAATAACTGGCATTAAATTGAAAAAGTAATGGGATGCATATGAAAAATAGATAAATTTACTAAAAAAACATAGAATAAATGAAACCGCCATAACTTTTTTTCTTATTAATAATTTCAAATTAAGTAAACTGTTTTCCAAAGTTCATTAAACAAGTCATAAATGATCAAAATTTCATTGCATTCGGTTCATTGAATCCGGAGATATAACAGCTCAAAGTTGGCTATCGGATAATTATAGCTTTTTCTAGAACCTTTATAACTTCGTGTAGAATGGCTAGATCTTTTCCAAATTTTGACCACTGATACACAACTAGTTGATGAACTGACAGTAAAAATTTGAGAATATTTGATGCCCTTTTCGAGAAGTTACAGCGAGTTGAACATTTTTTGAAAAGTGAAAATTTTACCTATCCCAGTTATTTTGAGTATCCCCTGTAGCTACAGCTTTAAAGGCGTGGATATTCAGCAAGACGACGGATTCGACGGATTCGATTCCCGTGCGGGACAGGTATTTTCCGTTGAGGAAATTTCCTTGATTTCCTAGCGCATGGAGTGTGTTCCTGCCTACCACACGAAATACACATGCAAAATGGTCATTGACAGAGGAGCTCCAAAAAGTGCTCCGCCAGAAAAGCGATATCAAACCGCTGTGCTAAAGCGTTTCACGATGAAAAGTACCTCGGTGTTGCCTTGAAATCTTCTTGCAATCTACGACGACCAGTTGCTTTTACACCATCCCACAAAGTGGGATGAAATGCCTGAACATAATCACTTTATGGCTATGATATGGTGCTTTACTGCTGTTGTTGTTGCGTCGAAAAAAGGTTAGAGTTGTTTTGATTTTGAACTGGAAGCAATTATAACAGCGGAACACGAAAGCACTTCTTTTTATAAATTTCCGGTGTTTTGTTATGGCCAGTTCGCGGTTTGCATATTAAGGTATGGTTCTATTTCTGTACCTATGGCATGCTCAGGCTCAGGTCCATTAGATGAGTGTAGAATTTTAATTAATTGATCTGGTTCGGTGTTGTTGAGTGTCTCCAGCAGATCGACAACGTCTTGTGGATTGTGGCTGTTTGGGCAGAAATTTCTTCTTCAGAATGTGACGGCTGTGCTTGGAATTTGAATGGTAATTGCCAAAAAGATCCTTAACAATAAAGATTGAAAAACTATTACTACTAGGATTTCTATCTAAAAAATATTCTAATAATGATACGTTGGCTTTAATTTTGGAAAGTTAATATTTGGTAACCTACTTTTCTAAAAAAAAAACATATATAAAAAATGTAATTATAATGATTGTCAAATAAAGGGGATTGTTGGTCTTATGCCCACCGTTTCTAAATCATATGCAGAAGCTCCTGGTCCGACTCTTTTTCTCACACTTGCTTATTTTTTCATCTCTGATTCCTTTCCTTCCAACTTCCCAGCACAGTGTCAATCTAGCGTATCTCGCCTACAAGTTATGCAACCAGGGAACTGTGCCGCATCATCTTAACCTTCCGTAACTCACGCGGTTGCCCACCACCGTCAGCACCACGCTAATGCTGAACACGAAAAGCGAGATTATTTCAACGTGTTGTACAAAATACAACAGCGCGATTGCTCGAGGGTTAAGGATAATCAACTCACGCTTAGCATCAACGCACCAACGTGAACCTTCTGCCACACAACCGCTCCGATAGCCCTGGTGCAGACGCAGAAGACACAACGCAACGGTCTGTCGTGGGCAAGAGGATTTTTAAACGTCACTTCTTCCGTTATTTGAGCTACTGCTTGTTATTAAATTGTTTTACTGTTACTTCAAAGTGCTACTCTATTTGTCTGTAGCTTTGCCTAATCTCAAAAGATGTTGATTCTTAAGGCACGGTTGGATCGGGAATTTTTTCTACTTTTGATGACCCAATTGTGGATTTATTCAGTCAGGTAATTCCAAAATTATTCCGGATTGCGTTGAGGTAATTGATTTTCTGGGGTCAGGGACATCTGGAATATTACAGTCATTGGATGATTTTCTCGTTATTTATTGACTGTTCATCCAACTACAAATTGCTAAAAGGTTAAGTCCATACGTGGAAGCCTTCATGAACTGTCTGGGAACCAGACCATATGGCATATTCCGTGTTCTTAGGGAAGTGGCCAATTGTCAGCCTTATCCAAACTCTAGCGTGCAACCTTGACATGAAATCATGAATCTACTGAATCAGCGCCAGGTCGTGAGTGGTCATTACTACTAGCACAACTTTTCTATGTTAACCCTCTAATACCCAATCCCGCCTTTAGACGGGGTATAGTTTGAGCATTTTTGTAATTTTTGTTTCGTGGAAAATCATTTTTCTAATATTTTTGGCTGATATTCAGGACTGTTCTGTATATCTCAAAATGGTTTTTGGTGTATTTTAAAGCGTATTTACATTTTTTAAAAATCATTGAAAAATTAATGTTTTAGTCACCTTTTAGAAGTCATTGTTTATTTTGTATTGAATCGCTACAATTAACATATTTTAAATTTTTCCCAAATCATTTTATCCTTGTTTAATAGTTTAAGGTAATCGAATACACTCTAAAATTATTTTCCTTAAAATTACAGGGAAAATAAAATTTTCTGTGAAAAAAAATTAAAATAATATTATTTCAACAATAATCATAAAATCTCAAAATATTTTCATCTCAAAAAACCCGTTCCCCAAATTGGCTTCCAGGAAAAATAAAAAAGTAAGGGGATGTTCAAAAATAAAAATTAGAAAAATCAAAAACTGAAATTCACGAAATCGAGAATTAAAAAGAATCATCTTCCAAAACATGTTTAAATCGATGTTAGATGACGAAAAATGATATTTAGATCAAAATAAAAAATTTGGGTATTAGAGGGTTAAACCACTTGGTCATGTTCCGGTCTAGAGATCATGTGCCAGGGGATGTGACTACTTTTCGACCTGAATTAAGTTGGTGGCTATCATAATCACGAATTTTCTATGTGGAGCTGCATGACCATGTCTTGGAGCAAAATTCCTGGAGGATGTGGGCACTGCACACTCACTAAGTGGATCTAAACCCCAGCATGCGACTTATCAAACTCATTAATTCTCAGCGTCAGTTTTCACAGAGTTACACTAAGGCATTTCTCCTGGAGCTCTATCCCAGAGTTTTCTCGAAATGCTCACGGAACTTCTCCTGGGATTTTTCTCTTGAGATTTCTTCCAAAGCTCTTCTCCGGATGTGCTCCAAACCTCCTTTTCTGTTTTTTCCATAATTTTCCTTCCAACTAACGAAATAGCTCATAACCGCTTATGGAGCTATGGGGCTAAAATGCCTTCCGTTTTTTCTCTTCTAGGTGAATATATGACGAAGCCACACCTGGAATTTCCAAGAGCACAAATCTGAAGAACCGAATGTCGGTTTGCGCTGAAAAGTTGATCGATTGGTCACCACCAGCGGGTAACCAATCGATCAACTTTTCAGCGCAAACCGATGTTCGGTTCTTCAGATTTGTGCTCTTGAAAATTCTAGATCTGGCTTCGTCATATCTTCACCTTAAGAGTAGAACCTCCAGGAAATGCATTCAGAAATCGTCGTCTTCATTACCTGTCGAGATTTCTCACGGAGTTCTACTCCAAAGTTTTCTCCTAGAATACAGAATTTCACTAATAACTTACACACAGAACTCCTTCCCCGGGACTCCGCCGAAGTTACTGCCAAAATACATCTTGCAATCTCACTGAGGATTTCGGAAAATTGAGTTCTCACTGGATCTACTCGCGTAGTTGCTTCCATAATTCCTTTCAATATACTCCCTCCGATTGTTCCAGAGCGTCCCCAGGAATTTCTTCCAATGTTCCTGTGGAATTTTCCTGGATTTTCTTTTCATGTTTCTGTACGAAGCCTTCTTGGATTTTTTTCCCTGAGTTCTTCCAATTTTTTTTCTATTTAGAGTTTAGAGTCAGGATAAATGTGCCTTTAGGATCAGTGATGATACTGGTAGTTCCTTGCAGTAAATTAAATAAGTAAATCCGATAAGATCACATAATGTAAAGTTTGAAAACTAATCGATAGTTTTTCATCTAAATTTTCTAGAAAAAAAAAATATGAAGACCATCGATTACCTAAGTTTTCGACAATCATTTACGTGTACCAACTATAGGCACATTGTTCCAATTATGGTAGTTAAATTAAGCATTGGTTCCTATAATGCCGCACCCCTTCGAGTTTTTATGGAACCAACCACTTCTACTACTATATGTGCGCAAAGGAGAAAATACAATAATTAACCCCTCTCTTGGTTAACGGCTACGCAGTCTTGGGATTTGAAAAACGAGTTGTTTTATTTACCTGACGTTTCGATACGGGGATAGTGTCTTCCTCAGGAGGAAAATAATTACTATCGTTTTCCCCCTGAGGAAGACATTATCCCCGAGTCGAAACGTCGGGTGAATAAAACAACTCGTTTTTTAAATCCCAAGACTACGAAGCCGTTAACCAAGAGAGTCAACCATACAGTCGTATTTCTACAGCAATAATTAACCCCTTAAACACCTTGGAAGATCCCTGGAATGTCTCTGAAAATCCCATGGAACGTCCGTAGAAACCTTTGAAACTACCTAGAATACCCTTAAAATGCTCCTGAAATCGCTCTGAAACACCCAGAAGCCCCAAAGAATGCCCCTGAAACTTCCTAAAACACCCTTGAAACGTCCCTGGGACATCTTGAATGCCTCTGAGGCCACTTGAAAAACCCCAAAACACCCCAAATCCCTTGAAAACCTTTGAATCCCTCTGGAACACCCCTGGAGCGCCGTGAAACGTTCCTAAAGCCTTCTGGAACGATGTCGAATTATTAGGCAGAAGGTAATTAGGTCGAAGGCTATTAGAACGAAGGTCATTAGGGGCTGTCCATAAACCACGTGGTCATTTTTTGGGACATCCCAAACCACAACCCCCCCCCCCCCCCCTGGTTATTAGTCCATTCAATTTTTTTTATTTGTCCATACAAAATGCTCATTGGACGAACTCCCCCCCCCCCCCCCCTCATGACCACGTGGTTTATGGACAGCCCCTTAGGGCGAAAGTTGTTAGGCCGAAGATCATTAGGCTGAATGGTAACTAGGCCGAATGGTTTTCAGGATGAACAGTTATAGAACTGGAACCGAATTGTTGTTTTTTAGTTTTTTTTCAATAATCATTCCCAATAACTATTTTAACAATGAAAGTAGAAAGAACAGACTATTTTTAAAAGAAGGAAAAAAAATCATGGGTAAAATATCATTAGATTCAACAGCAATAATTAGAGAAGCAAAAATAGACTGAATTAGCTGTATGCGACAGCCCATGCGCCGGGTTGTGCGCCGTACAAAATGTAAATAAACAAGGCCAAACTGGTTCGCGCCAAGAGCTCTATATCTTTTAGGGTTCCGATCCATTTTTTGTCTAAAACAAAGATATTATTGACGGTAATGACGCTTTTACTTCATTATATCACTGATTAATAGTGATTTGGCTAGTGAAAAACTTGACGCATAAGCAATCGGCGCGCAAGTTGTGCGCTGGTGTGTGGATTTGAGTTAATCGTCGCAAAATGTCCAACACACATTATACCCTGGCGCGCAACCTAGAGGTCGAAGAGAAACTTGTCGGAATGCTAAAAATTCTCGAGAAGCTCAATAACTCAAAATTGTGACGTGCTGGAGCAAACCTGAGCCCGGATTCGGATTCAGCTGACAAAGGGCCAGAATCAGCATCCCAGCTTTCGATTCAACATTGCGTCCAATGTTTTTGTTTTTATTAATTAATTCGTGACAAACAAAGCTTTAAAAATCGACACTGTCACAGCGGTATAATGTTGTAAAAAATGATAAACAAAGAGAAATAATGATAAAAACCAACAATTCCATTTGAAATGTAAATTTCCGAAATAGGCACCAGCAACATACAAGCCACACACCCGAAAATCAGAAGCAAGTTAGGGTAAACCAACCAGAAAGTGGGTACCAAAACGCAAGGTACGAAGGTGAGAGCGGCAATGTACCGAGTTTGACAGCGATGTCACCCCGCTGGATCCAGTGGCCTTAAATATGTATGTCAAAGACATATATATTTGCTTCTAAGATAAAAAAAAGTCTGATAGAGTATTCAGCCTTTCCGCAGGAACACTTTTTAGAAGGTCAATCAATCTATTAGAAAGAATCACTACGATTTACTTTAGTTGTTACTACCCAAAAACTTAATCATTATTACATGAAAAGATTTAAACATCCCAAGTAACATGTTTTCATCAAATATACTAGAAGAGGTTCTTAGAACCATCATAAAATCGAAATTAAAGGTATTAGGTTTTATGGCGGTTCTTTAAACCTCTACAAGACTAATAGGTCATCAAATGGATACTTGAGCTCCTAGACTAGTTGGTTTTCCATTACATCAGAATTCATCCAGTATGGCTCTTATTTGAAAGTATGCATATCTCACAAGTCCTTCCGGGGACTGCATTTTCGAATGGAATAAAAAAAAAGTTTTTCAAACTAAACATTATTCGCCCTGGCTTTTAACATCAATACAGAATAGATGAAGCATAAGCCTGAAAGTCCCACTGTTAAAAATTCCTGATGACTATCAAGTATATCCGAAAATCTCCTGACTTTTTCTGATTCCCGAGCTTTTCCCGAAGTTCTCGACTCGATGGCCAACTTCCTTGTTCCCCTTTCGATTTTCATGTCGGTCACATACAGCAACCCCAAAACTGCTATGGCATTATGGAACTTATCAATTGAATTGAAAGCAACGGTTCGGTGGGATTTGAACCCACGATTTTCTAATTCAATAGATAGGACGCATTAGCTAACTACATCACAAAAACGGTTGGTTTCCGTTACATGATCTATTGATTTTCAGAATATATCTATGATGGTAATATCAATAATAGAAATCCTTAAAAACAGCAAATAAAAGTTGAAATATGGATGTTATTACAGCTGTTTCCTCCCGAATGTTTTTGTTGTGATTTTCCGGACAGATTTCCAACAGTTCTCTCGAAGTTTTAGCGAGATTCTTGCAGAAGTTCTGCTAGTGAATTCTTCGAGAGAGTTTTTCGTTATTTCTCTTGGATTTCCGAGATAACTCTCAGAACCTTTTGGCGAGATATCTCGGTTTCTCTCAGGATTTTTTTCGGAAGATCTCCTAGAGATTTCTCTAAAGGATCTCAGCGGAGTTTTTTTCAAGATTGTACTGGGAATTTCTTACAAAGAATTTCGTAAGTTATCTCAGGAGACACTTAAAAAAAAGTCTCTGCAATAACTACAAAATCAACTACCGTAATCCGGGGTCAAATTGATCACTTTAAAACTGCTTTTGCGGATAACATCAGTATCAATTCAAATATTGCCAAAAGAATTTCTGTAAAACCAGTACCATGTGGATCTCCATGGAACCATGTGACAGAATTGTGTTCAACAAATTTAAACTTTAAGTTAAATAACTCCAAATATCAAAAAATTGGAAATGCCACTTTGGGGCGAAATTGATCAGTATACAATTAAACATCGGTTGGAAAGGAAAATATCCTTCTCCGCTTAATTTTGCTCTTCTAAAACCGAATAACGCGTTCAAAATCTTATAACTAGTGAATTTAATACTTTAAATGCAGCTGAGGAGCGGATCTGGTGTGATGGTTAGAACACTTGACTATCACGCCGAGGACCTGGGATCGAATCCCACTCCCGACATACTCGCAAAATGCGAGTTCTTCCTTCGGAAGGGAAGTAAAGCGTGGGTCCCGAGATGAACTAGCCTAGGGTTAAAAATCTCGTTAATACAGATAAAAAAAAAAAAAAAATACTTTAAATGCAAAATTAAATTTTAAAATTTTCCTTTAAACGCCTAAAGGTAGGCAATTTCATTTGAAATAAGCGATTTCTATCTAAATAAATGATTATTTCATCATAAAATGAACTTTTTTATATCTATTTCATGTTCTGATAGCTACATAACTTCCCAACCAAGGCTCCACAAAAATGTTAAAACAGAGAATTTACCGGAAGTCCTATTGGCAATCAAATGTTGAGTAGCAATGATTTATGCTAAATGAGAAATATATGGCCAATTCCTTTAAAAAACAAGGCATAACTAACTTTTTTTCTAAAAAATTAAAATTCTACACTCATCTCTAAACAGCTACGAGCCAGATGACGTAAAAAGTTTAAGATCATTACGTCGCATAAGAGTTCCTAGTATGGAATTACAATGTAGTACCCGAATGATCAATTTCACCCCGCTGATCAATTTGACGCCGGTTTACGGTATTAAAGAAATCTCAAAAGGAGCACCCAGAATCTCAGGAGAATTTACTCCAGAGATTACGGGAATAACCCCAAGAAAATCTGTAAATCTCAGAAGGATCACTGCAGGAAATCCAAAAAGTAGTAAAAGAAGTTACTGCAAAAATTCAAAAATTCCAACACTACGGAGATAGTCCAGCAAAAACTCCCAGATATTCTAGGCAGGACCAACACTGGAAGAAATCTACTGACTCAGTAGTACTGAGAGAAGTCCTGGGTGAAATTCAGAGAGAAATTCCAGATTAATCTTCAAAGGAAATCCTGCGAGACTTTTAAGGTAATATTCCAGCTGAAACTTCTTGAACTTTGGACGAAATCCCGAGATGAGCTCCTGCAGAAAATTCGTCAAAAAACGTTTAAGAAATCCTTGAAGAAGCTCTATTTCGGGAAGATCTCCTGGGAAATTCTCAATTGCGTGAAATCTTCAAGTGGAATCTTAAGAGAAAATCGGAGTTTAATTCTGATAATTATTCTTGTGGAGCTCTCAGGATAAAACCTGGGGGAAATCTATGGACAAAACGCAAACGGAATTCCGGTAAAAATCCAAAAATTTGAAAGGAGAAAGAATTGTTTGAATTTTCGAAAAATGCCGGTAGCAATCCGAAGGAAATATTTTTTTTAAGAAAAATAGCGTGAAAAATATGGAAGGAATTTTGAAAAAAAAAATCCGGGAAAGCATTCCAGGATGTTTTTCTCGAGAAGTGTAACAAAGAACCCTTGATGGAATTTTCTGAAGAAATTCTTGTAGATGAATTACTAGATGGATGTTAACTTCCAGGTTCATCCGCGTCCACATGGAAGACATGCTAGACTAAGGATCACTCCTCTTGTTCCTTTAGCACGATTGTTATCGAGATTCCTTGCTAGATTAACCCAGCTTTTCGAATAGTCATATGATTAAATTTTCAACTTCTTCATGGAACCAAAAGCTACCAGAAAGAACCTTCAGCATTACGGGGAAAAAGATTATGTTCGAAAGAAGTGAACACTACATATTCGATAACTTTTTTATTCATACAAGTATTCATACCGGCAATAATGTAGTAAACTTTGTGAACTTTACTTCTGAGTAGGTCTGGCACTAGTTAGCTACATCCCACGTAACATTTTATAGTCAAATAGATTAGAAGATGTTCTTAGAACCCCCATAAAACCAAAATAAAAGGAATAAGTTTTTATGGCGGTTCTCAAAACCTCAACAACATTAATAGGGTATACCAATGTTACTAGGGCTTTTACTTATAATTATACGACTTAATAATGTGCTATTTTTATAGGTACAAATTATCTGAGAGTGTTCAAGTTATTCCCTGAGTTTTCCAGATTTTTCTCTGGAGTCCCCTGAAAATTTCTCGTTTCCAGGTTTTTCCAGCTAGTAGACACCCTGCAAATGCATGACGCAACTGATACCCCAGATCAATATCACACTCACCACAAGTATAATGATAAGAACAGCTGTAATACACTCCAGTCAGCTTCACGTAGAATAAACTTTCACTTTTTCACACAAGTGGGTCCCTTTGCGGCGGCGTTTTACGTAGATACTATGTTTTGATGCAATAGCGCACACTTTGCACTTTCCTAATGCTGATCGTCGTTACGTATGACGGGCGAGTGGTGCCAATTAATAGCGATAATTAGTTGCGGGCAGCGGCAGTTCAATAGCAGACTCTCCACCACACTCGGTCAACTAGATTTTCTCTCAAAGGCAAAGCCGCACCACCACCGGACCGGACCGGACTTCTGGACAAGCGCCGCGAACGAATAGGACTGGAGCCGTGATCCTGCGGTGCGATTAGTTTTATACACTGGCTGTGCCTGGTTCACTGAATCACAAACATCCCGCTGGTTGTCGGCCGGCATTACTCCGACGTACCGGGCGCTGCTGTTGATGTTTAGCACTTTTACACACAAGGAACTGTGTCTGCCGTGTCTACCGGATTCCCTTCCCCCATGCTAACGGCTTGGGACTTGACGCACGTCTCGGGTGTGAGTAGAATCTTGATCGCGATATGGAGGGCAGGGATGGGAACACTCACTTGGAAAGAGTTACACTCACTTGCTGTTTTCTCATCTCAGAAGCATCCTATCAAAAAACAGTGTATGGAGTACTTTTACCTTGTGGTTTTATCTCAAACTTTCCCGAATAAAGTAAGGGTCGCACACGCATTCCAAAGTCGTGCCAGAGCGTTGAAGGCAACTCTCCACGAGGTGAGTGTAATTTACATTCACTTCGTGGAGACTCGCCTTCATAGCTCTCTCACGACTTTGGTATGCGTGTGCGATCCTTAATGTATTCGAAAAAGTTTTAGATAAAACCACAATGTAAAAGTGCTCCATACACTGTTTTTTGATAGCATGCTTCTGAGCTGAAAAAAAAACCAAGTGAATGTAAATCTTTCCAAGTGAGTGTTCCCATCCCTGATGGAGGGAATCATAAAGGCGATTCTTCCTCCACAAAACAGCATTAGAACAGTGGGACTCAGCCCAACTGGGTTTGCGGATCACTTTGGCTTAGAGTTCAAGGTTGAAGTACTAGTTTCCGAAAACCAAGACACAGGATTTGTTTGTAAATCAAGCAAATGATTACGTCACTTAAAAAAGATTTTCCCCTCTACAAAATTTAAAGGCATTCAAATCGATACAAGGGTCTCCAGAGAAGTAATTGTCAATGTCAAAGAAAATGCGAGCAGTTCTCTTTTCATAAGAACATTGTACATTTTTCAAGTAATTGGGTGACTTCATTAACTGCACAGCACTTTTAGAGGACCGCAGTTCGGTGACCACTGCATTAGAACAACGATCTTCGGTCAGTCATCGAACGCCCCACCACCCGCGCGGCCACCGTTGTCTCATTGTGAATCAGCAACGCGAGTGGAATCAGATTCATGCGACGACTGCATGTGCGAAGGGATTCCAGCATGAGTGCTGACCAGGTAACTTGTGCAGTTGCACCTGCCGTCGCGTCGTCGTCGTGGCTGTATGCTGTATCATCAAGTGCCTAAGGATCAGTTAGATGCCAGTCAGTGCAGCGGTGCTGCAGCACCACGCCTTTTTCTGTTTCGACCGTTTGTCTGGCTGGTTGGTTGATTGGTTGGTTGGTTAGAAAAGATTTGTGCGAGAAGGATTAAAACGGCTCGGGTGATAAGCATCGTTATAATGATTAGTTCCACATAAAAGGGAAATGATAAATTATTGGAAATGCAACGGAAAGGGCATACAGGGAGTGTTTGTTGCAGTTTTCTCGAAGAATCAGACGAAAGGACTCCTTCAGGCAACATGTTTCTGAATGCTTAGGTTTATTTTTTAATGGGCGTTGTTATCAGTATTTTTTTTATTTATGCCAACTGAGAGAAAAAAAGAGAAGATGTGTTTCGTTAGCCCATTATCTAGGGTATGAGCACCCTTCTTCAGCCAAAACCCTCAGGATCATCCTATTCCACATAAAACAGACAATTTAAGCTCCGATTCTTTCCGTTCTTTTTGTGTACATGCATGTTGACTCCCAACAAAAAATACAAAAAACTAAACAAATAGCGCTTAATAGCTTTGTTTTCGATGGGATGAAAAAGGCTGTTATGTTTGTACTCAGTGAGATTGCTAAATTTCCGAAAACAATGTTTCCAAACATGGAGAAAATCTATATTATTTTTCAATAAAACTTTCCATAAAATTCTGGTTATAAGTTTTGCCTATTTGCGGCTAGGCCATAACACTACCTAATGAACGTATCAATCTCAGCTCATGCATCGGAAGACATCGGCGCAGTTGAAGCGACGAAACTATTGAAGCGCAATCATGGTACATGAATATGTTGAAATTCTGCTAGTACCTATCCAGAAGATATTAATGAACCCCTTCAGAAAAATTCTTAAAAACTTTATGAAGTGTGGTTTTACCCCTTTCCTTCCACGACTTTAACTCGTATCGCTCTGCGTAAGCACAAACGACCTGAAATTCTCTCTTTTAGCAAATACCTAATAGATTTGATTTTACTCATAGGCACCCTAGGCACCCTACACACCAGTCAAACGGTTTGACCAACATTGACTCCGCCCCCAGGTTGGTGGTTGAGTTGGTGCTGTGTTTGACCGTGTGTGATGCTGTTTGACGAACCGATTTGGCAGTTCGTCAAACCGATTTGACGGTTGACGGTTTGGTCGGCAAAAATCAAACCAGTTTGATTTTACTCAAACCAACGGTGGGCGGAGCCAATGTTTGACGAACCGATCGTACCGTGTGTAGCGTTGTTGCACAAACATAGTGCGATTTTAAATGGGAGAAGATGTTGGTGCAACCAAAGTGACATGTTGGTGCAACACGATTTGGCAGTTCGTCATACGGTTTCAGAAACATTCGCTGGTTCGACCAACCGGGGGGCGGTGGCAATGTTGGTCAAACGGTTTGAGTAGTGTGTAGGGTGCCCTACACACTAGTCAAACGGTTTGACCAACATTGACTCCGCCCCCAGGTTGGTCGAACCAGCGAATGTTTCTGCAACCGTATGACGAACTGCCAAATCGTGTTGCACCAACATGTCACTTTGGTTGCACCAACATAATTCCCCATATGAAATCGCACTATGTTTGTGCAACAACACTACACACGGTACGATCGGTTCGTCAAACATTGGCTCCGCCCACCGTTGGTTTGAGTAAAATCAAACTGGTTTGATTTTTGCCGATCAAACCGTCAACCGTCAAATCGGTTTGACGAACTGCCAAATCGGTTCGTCAAACAGCATCACACACGGTCAAACTTAGCACCAACTTCAACATCAACCTGGGGGCGGAGTCAATGTTGGTCAAACCGTTTGACTGGTGTGTAGGGTGCCATACACTCATCTAGTTTGTAAATATTGATAACGTCGGAATGGTCGGGCCCGTGGTGCCGTGGTACAAGTGGTCAAGCATGCGCTTTAAAAGCGGATGGTCTTGGTTTCGATGTCGTCAGTGTGTCTTACCCCGAGAGTAGCTCATACTGACCCTTTTCTGAACCCATGCATGGCCATGGTTCCAAAGGACCCGGATATTTGAAGATCGGCAAACGGAAAACTAAAGTGCGCAGCATAGTTATCCCATGTTAATAGGGATTCCTATGGAACATGGGACAACTATGCAGCACACGGCAGTACACCTCTGTTGTCGTACATTGCACAGTGGGCCAGGACTCAGATTTACGAGGAAACTGAATGCATCTTCAAATGATTTTTTAGACAAATATGGTCTTCTACAAAGTTGTTCCTCCAGAGAGCGCAGTGTTCGAAATCGATGATTTTGCAATCAAAATTGAATTACTTTTTTTTTGTTAGTTTTAGAGGTTAAGTGTGTTGTTGTTGTGTATGTACGACGAGCGAAAGCGATTTATTTACATATTGTTTGAAACTGTTTGCCTATCGTACAGGCACCGCTTCCCGATGTCAATTATTCTGAGGTCCGGTTGAACGTATGTTTGCCTGTATTTGTCACCAAAAATATGACACGACTACTACTTCAAAATTATCATACATATCCCAAACACCACTTTGTCCGATAGGCCTAACCTGTGAAATTTAGAACATTGACCGCTTCCTCAACGACTGTGTTGAGGATAAGAACAATTGCTACCTGGAAGGCGATCAAACGAGTCGTTCGCATTCTGTTTGATACGACTGATGACTACGTAGAGGTAGATGCTCGAAAACGACTCACTCAAAGTGCAAATTTTCGGTAATACCAAACAGAGATGGTTATATTTGCGGTCTAGGGGAAAGTGATATAGATCGATGAGATTTGATTTATCATATGACAACTAAAATGACGGGTCATTGATTGGCTCGGTAGCTTAGTTGGTAAAGCACTTGTCTTGCGAATAAGAGTCGTGAGTTCAAATCTCATCTGAGCTGTGTTTTTTTTCTCAATTTGACTAATAATTTACCCATCTGTACATATGTACGTTGAGTTATTTGAAAATCATAATTGACCACACGGATTGATATTACCGAAAATTTACACTTTAAATGAGATGTAAAGTTAGTTTATCTCTATACAAAAAAGTTATAGGCAAATATATCATTAGGTCAACTTTCACCTACAGCAACTATTTCCGCGCAAAATGACGCAGATTGCTCAGTCGGCAGTTGAAAGTTTAGATTAGAGGGTGGAAACCCTCAAGGGCAATAGTGCGAAAATTGGTTTAAATACTTGACAAAAACTTATTATTTAATGCATTAAATTATAAAATTAATAATTTAAGTAATACAAGAAAAAACAATTATAATAATAATTGAGAAGCTCGCATTAGAAATATCTGTTTGAATTATTTTTCGGGGCAATACTCAATTTATGTAACCCTAGGAATGGGAAGGAGGAAATAGAAAATAGTTCAAGACCTGCATCAAAACACAGAGTAGAATTTTTCATTTAGTATTTGTATTTGAGGGGCCCAGATACAAAGTGGTGTAAGTGACCATTTTGTGGTTCGATTTCAAGTTTTCAGGAACTTTTTAAAAATATTTTTACGATGATTAGAACAATTACAATAAATTGGAGAATATTGAGTTGATTTTGAAAATCCATACATTCTGTATGGGATTGATTACTCGAAAATGGGGTTTTGTTACTTACACCCCTTTGCTTTGTAAGTATTGGTTGGGTCAGTCGGAAGTACCACAGAAACTCCCCGACTCAATGGCCTCAGGGTCGGCACGTTCACTTTAAAGTTACTCTCGGGCAGATAATTTTCGTTTTACAATGGAGGTAAACTCATCTGAATATTTTACGGAGTTGAAAAATCAGTCGTTAATAAGTTGGCAATATTTATGGAATTCTAGTGATAAGGGACGTTGGTGTCATTCCATTTGGCCCATAGTTAATCAAAATTTATGGTTTAAAAATTTATTTGTTGGACGAAACTTCATTTGTACATTTTCGAGACTTATGTCTAATCATTATATAGGGTAAGGGAGGTATTTTGGACCCCTTTAGGAAGTGGATGAACAATTCAGCGAAAAGAGAAAGTTTCTACTTCAAAATATGGATAATTTCAGTAGGCATTACGTAGAGCAATATGTTTTCTATCGAAAAAGGCCAACCAGCACTTAAAATTGTTGTTGTAAATACAAGAAATATCAAAACTCCTGAAGGATCTTGGGCTTCTATTTTGGACCACCTGATTTTATTTTGGACCACCAAGTGCACATATTTTGGCCCACCAAATTAAACTTCAATTGATTGATGAAATGAAAGCCACCTCAGCAAAAATTTAAACATAGTTAAAACTACGTGAAGTTTACATCTTTTCTATTCATTTTTTGAGGCAGGGAACGTTTAAAAATTACGTAGTGATAAAAAAAGATTAAATTTTGTTGCAATTGCCAGTTTTTACGCATTGCAGTATGATGTTTCATACAAAAAATGTTACGCAAAACGTGTATTTATTAACTATTGCATGAAGTCAGTCACCATGCATAAATCACGTAACGCTTCATAGAAGTGTGAAAGTCTAGTGATTTTGCTAAATAAAAAGGCGTTCCACACATATTGTTATGAATGGAAAGGCCATCAAAAATAAAGTAATTTGAATGATACGTAAATTATCAAACATACATTAGATAACACATTGTCTCAGTCATCAACTGAACAACTTTTCTAAACTGGATGACTGAACACCAGAAAATTTCAACTTGTCAAAAAGTTGTTAGGACACAAATCGAATCGAATTTTTTAACTTGGCGAAAAGTTGTTAGAACAAATCGAACCCACAACAATCTCATTGTAAAATTAACGTAAAACAACCCAGATCACGGAAGGTCCCAACTTATTCTATTTATCTGTTTTTAGAGTACATACATTACATTGGCATGAATATTTTCTCCCTTTAGAAGGAACTGGAGAGATGGATCTGACAGGTGGTCCAAAATATGTCCACATCTGATTATGTTGAACATATTTTGGCCATACCTCAAACCACCATTTTAGTAAATATTATCGCTCCACCGAGGTTAAGAACAGTTTATTTTGAGTTCTTACAAGGCCCTAACTACATTCACATGAAATAAATATTTATTTGTTAAATTTAATACCTCTTCGAATCCGACTACAAATTTGTCACCTTCTTTGTTTTTGGTGCTTTTCCGTGCGTTTCATTAGAAGTGAAAACATTTTCTCTATTTTTGATACTGAACAAAATATTTAACTGACATCCAAAATAAAGGTCATCACATAGTTGAATGCTTTTCGTGTTCCAATAAAAAATTACCAAGATTTAGTAGCGATTATGCGATAAATATCATAAAACTCCCTAGGTGGGCCAAAATACCTGCCCGGTCCAAAATACCTCCACTACCCTATGTAACAGTCATTTATATCGTATTGATATAAAAGATTCAAATTTATGTGATTTTTGCTCAACCTATGAAGATATTGACCATATTGTTTTTAATTGTTCTAGATATGTTGTACCTTTTATTGGTGATATTAGGATACATCATCACAGGGTTCCAGAATCTGTTCGCGATATTTTGGGAAGCAAAAATCTTTGTTTGATGAAAATACTTTATAGATTTTTGAATGATATTTCCTATATAGTATGATATTTCTTTTTTTTCTAAATCTTTCGTTTCAGAGTTTGCAAGATATTTCAGCGGTAGATGACATTTTCATTCAAGATTGGGATTTTTGGCCCATTCTCAAGATTTGGCTCTGCTATGGATTTATGCCGTTTGAGCCTTTATTATAAGTTATTATATTACCTTTGTAAATGTTTTGTGAAAAGATGAAGAGGTTTTATGCCTTTTTGAGAACGATTTCATAAAGAGTAAAAAGAAATCACTCAAAGGGGCTTTTCCCTCTTCCTAAATTTTTGTTAAAAAATAAAACTAACTAACTAACTAATGGAGGTAAACCACAGCTCTATTCAACTTTACACCAGTATATTGTCAAACTACACTTTATTCTAGGCTTTTACTGGCACATTCCTCTCCCACTTTCTTACTAGCTATCTGATCCTGCTCCTTCGTAGTCTCCAACGGTGACTCGTGCGCGGTCGTGGATCCTCGTCTCGCTCTCCACAAGGCTTGAGGGTGGCTTATTGGGACTCACTACTGCTTTCACTACTCGTCCGGGTCCTACCGATATTTTAACGAATCGGTCTTCGGCCTATGCCGGAATTGCGCATGGACTCACGGGCGTCGTAGGGCGCTGCACGGGGTTTTAAACCAAAAGCGGCGGGGTTCTGGGATATTGAGAGTGCATTAGAATCGGGGTTTCAAATTGCAGTCGGTTATTCCAGATACCTGAAGTCCTCTTCGCCTTTCGTATTTTCCACTTTCACTCTGCTTTACTTCTCTTTTAACTTGACAAGGTTTTAAACTCTCCCAACTGTCTGAACTAAAGAGTTTTAAATTTTTCCAAACTTCTTTCTTCGTCGACGGACTCTACCAAAATGAGAACGAATCATGGAGTCATCATCCGTCCATGGGTTCATGACCTCGTTCCTCGGTCATTGACCTCTCCTCCCAATTCCAAAATCCTTAATGGCCTCGCTACGCCACCCCTCATGGCCGCTCTGTCCATGGTAACCGTCCCTCTAGTGTTGGTTTGTTGAGCTACAGTGGGTGGATGTTCACGCTCAGTGTGGAGCTTGTTCCTAATTGCGCCTATCGTTGTCGGGAGTTTAGCTGGAAAAAACCTACATTCATAACGAATACAACCTGATTCATTTAAACATTCACGGTTTTCACAAAATCACACAAAATTCTCGGTAGTACATACGACACGAATTATATAACACTTACAGCTTCTACCCCCTTTGCCTTTCAACTTCGGTTCTGTATCGGAAAACATCACTTTGCTTCGCTCTATAGCGGATTAACAGCTTTTTTCTGTCATTCACGAATTTCACTAACAACTGGGAAGCAATTAAGATAGATCAGATATCAATAAAATACAGAGTGTGACAAGAAATAATGCGAAAGTATTATTTTTTTTTAATTTCAAACCTAATTCTTATACTCTTGACGTTTGACGTCCCATCGCACAATGGTTTATTTACCCGTTTTCACGCTTCTCATTAATAGTTCGTAGCTTTGGATCGTTTACGAACTGCCGGATGTGGCCACCGGTTATAATCTCCAGAGGAACCTGCTACATACTGTATAATGCGGTTCACTTCCATATCCCGAAGAAAGTCTTAATAGCAAGAATTTTAATGCATCTTGTCAGTAAAACTCTTGAAATGATGCAAAATTTTGAATTATCTCAAATAACCACTATGGCAATAACTGGTACACTCAGCCTATTTCATTAAATTTTTCTCCAACATCTCCTGCTTGATTACTAACAGAATTCTGTTGAGCAGATACGTGATAACACAGGAAATCATGCAGGAAATCAAACTGTCTTGTACGGAGATTCGTAACGGAATAAATAACTTGGCTAACTTGATCTTGCACAACATAATGTATCGTCCAACTGTGGTCCAACACTGCTTCTCAAGATAAAGTTAGTGACCTCTAATCTTTCTTTTGCCAGACCTAATTGTTCCCATATCACTTAACACTACATATTCAAACGGTACAAACTTCCAAACTTCTGTGCTACAACTACAACCTCACCATCCTTCAATATCTTACAATCATCTGAGTTGAATAATATTGCATACCCTTGACTAGTTATTACTTCTACTGAATCTAAATTTGTGGAGAGTCCGGGTACAACCACGACGTTATTCAGCTTGACATCAACTGATCCTTCACCAGGACCAACAGCGGGTAAAATTACTTTTCCTACGCAGTAGAATGCAGCACATCCCCATTTGCCAGAATCACTCGTTGCTTCTTCGTTATGCGATGCCAATCCAAATCATTTGTGTTTCCTGTCATGTGGGTTGACACAGCAGAATCAAGATACCAATGCTCATCAGTCTTCTCCTGAAGAAAAGCATAGCAGATCCGAATGACCATCACTTTGAGCTGGCAGTGCTGTTTGCGTTCTGTTACCTGCAGTAGTGCTCGTTGAAGTCTTCTCGTGCATACTTTCCAGCTTGTCACAGTCACGAATCAAATGCTCTGGGCTTCCACATGCGTATCACAATCACTTGTTTTCGTTCTTCCGGACTGCTTTCACCACCATCGCTTTGGAATCTTCGAATTTGCCCCTTTGAGTACGCCGATCATAGGTATTCTTCCAATAACTTCGTCTTGACATAATTCATCGTGAAAACTTCTATTCTTCCCTGGATTGCAGCAACCGTGTTTTCGTATGATTCCGGAAGACTAGCAACTATAAAAGCCGCCTTCATATCCTCATAAATGCGACACCCCGCGTTCTCTATCTTCTCGAAAAGCTGTTCCAAATCCATCAGATGTTGACACAAATCACTTACCTCGGAAAGTTTTCGATAATTTCTTGATCAGAGCAACTTTGCCCACCGATGAGTCCTTGACGTAATAGGTCCGCAGTAGGCTGCGGCTTATTTTTCAAAAGTTGTTGAAACCTGGAATTCGTAAGCTCTTTTGGATTCAAATGACACATACAAAAGCAAGCTAAAAAAATTGAAATTGGTCAAACGGTTAAAAAGTTATAGGACTCTTAAGTTAATTTTTTTTGTAAAAAGAAGAAAAAAATGAATAGACTCTTCAAAAACTCATATTTTGCGTGACTTTGGAAAAAAATGATATTCTATGAGTTTATTCGAAATTTAATTTGAGAAATTCATGAAAAAAGATTGAAAATCGGTTGAAAATTGAGTAAGTTGTGGCACTTGAAGTGAAAACACGTTTTTATTACTCGAAAATTCGACTTTGAAGCAATTGCGCGACCTCTAAATCTCAATATTTTTGGTTTAAACTCAGAGGTTTTCCTTTTTGTGTCATTTGAATCCAAAAGAGCTTACGAATTCCAGGTTTCAACAACTTTTGAAAAATAAGCCGCAGCCTACTCCAAGCATCCTTAGCAGTTAGCGCGTCCTGAATCAACTGCAACTATGCGTCTTCAACTAGAAAACCGATGGTCTGCAGAGCCAGTTCATTCTTCGTTTTCCATTCCGATGACCTAACCTCCATGCCAGCTAAGTCGTCCTCCACGAACTTCCATAGCCCTTCACGCGTCAAAACTTGCCGTGCACGCAACTTCCACGTTTCGTAGTTGTCGTAGCCGAGCCTTTGAAACACCATTTTTGTGAACTCCATGCTTCTGGATGGTCTACCAAATCGCAGATTCTACTACTCAAAACTTTCACCAACAAGATTAAACACTCTAGAACTATTTTCGATTTCGTGATAACCTGTTGAGCAGATACGTGATAACACAAGAAATCAAACTGTCTTGTACGGAGATTCGAAGCGGAATAAATATATTTTTCTCTCTACCTGTCAAACAGTATAATCCAAGGCTAACTTAATCGTGCACAACATAATGTATCGTCCAACTGTGGTCCTACAGATTCCTACAGAAATTGTTCTTCAAATTTATCTTCCCCTCAAAATGCCAAATTCTGCCCAAATTTTTTAAAGGGGGGGGGGCGAGACAAAAAGTCAAAATTAAATTTGTATCCGCCTTAATAGAAATTAATCTTGTATATTTATTCAACATTCACGTAGTATATTTTTTTAGAAGTTTCCCGAAAATGTTGTTTATGGTGAAAATCCTGTCAGAGTTTTCCTAAGCATTTACAGGAAGACGAAAAATAAATATGTTGTAGCATGCAACCAATAAGGATTAGCGATTGCCTTATACATAATTGTGTGTTTGAAAAGAGTTTCGGCGATCACAATATTTTGAAAACTACAGTTAACCAATTTGCAAACTGTTTTTTTAATTGTTCGTGTTCCTAATCTTAAGGTACTAAACGATTCACTTTTCGTAAACAACTGAAAAGTTGACTTGAAAAAAACTTTTTTTTTTTTTTTTAACTTTTACTACTTGAAAACAACCTATTTTTTTAGTGCAGTATTGATTTTATGACGATGATTTTTTTTAAATTCTCCGTTCAGTATCCCTTAAATATGTTTTTTTTTTGATAATCCTTGTTTTGTTTTAGTTGAGCCGTTCACCGAAAAGCGCCTCCTATGATAAGTCGTCCCAGAGTATGAGAAAATAATAAAAAACGCATAATAAATAGATCAAATATATTCCTTGAGAGTTACTTTTACGTGAGAAATGCACACATAGCCGGGGCCCGTGGCGTAGTTGGTCACACGTTCGCTTCATATGCGGATGGTCATGGGTTTGATTCCCAGCCCCGGCACTTGCAATTTTTCGTCAGTTGCTTTTCCCCCGAGAGCAACTGACACTGACCCTCTTCTGAGCCCCATGGCTCAAACGGACCCGGATACCTGGACATCGGCGAACTGCTACTCATAATGGACCCCCAATCGGACTGGAAAGGAACAACGGCCATCCATCATCCTTGTGCTCATCATTCTACTAGGTATAAAGTAGAAAAAGTGAAAGCAGCAGAAAGGCAACCAGTTCGATAAAGTTGAATAGAATCTAGGCGCTGTACAAAATGTAAGTGCAGCTGTCAAATGAAATTGCTCACGTAGTGCCCCAGTGGACAATAGAGCTGTAAATTAGGTTAAGTGATTAAGAATAAAAAAAAAATGCACACATGACTCAGGGTTGAAACCTGATACAATAAATAAACTTTTCAGATTTCTCTTTTTACTTATGTTTCCCAATAAGCATTTTAACATACCGTATTTAAGCATAATATGTACATTAGACCTGTTTACAGCTCTATCATAGCAGTTCAACTGCAAAACTGCCCTAAATGAGCAACTAGACTGCTATAGAAAATGTGAAGCAGTTGCGTAGAATTTCACATGCTCATAGACTTAAGTCCTTCAAGCAAAAACTAATCTTTTTGGAGCGCTTAGTGAAAAAAAAGAGAACAGGGAGTTTGAAAAGACAGCGGGAGAAGAAGTAGAATATACTAAACATATTTTCGGTAGTCTGAGGGATAAGGATTCGATCAGCCGTATGTTGGGCCACAATCTGCATTTAAGCAGCATTTAAGGCACAAAGATTTTTCTAAAAAGACAATTTTAAGTTCATTATAGTATCCCGGGTAGAGGTGAATGGCAAACCAAAAACAAAAGAATAACAAATTTTATTATCATAACTTATTTTATCATTCATGAGTTGTTCATGAAGAGCTTAAAACAACATGTGAATAGCATAATATGATATCATATCAAAATATGCCATTCGCTTGTCATTTATCAAATTTGGAAAAATAACTACTGAATGTCATATTTTGCTATCATAACAAATTTTGCAATTGGTGAGATATTGTTGACCTCTTACGAGTTTGATAAACCATCGCAGTTTGACACTTATCAAGAACAACATAATGACAAAATTTGAATTTTTGTTATTCTAATGGTAACTTTTGATAGTAGTTTTAGTTGACAGGCGAATAACTAATTTTGATATTGTTCTGTTTTCAATAACTCAATAATGGTATATTTTGCAATTCTCAACCTTAACTTTTTTTTTGTTCTTGGTTTGCCATTGTAATGTCAAAATTTGACATTCTTTTGTTATTTCATAGAACAATGTCAGTTATTATTTTTGCCCTTTTGTCACTTATTTCAAACAAACCAATGGCAAATTTTACCATTCAGTAATTCTTTTTGAATGGTAAAACTTGCAATTGTTTTGTAATTCTCTTCTGCTCGGGATAGTATGTAATGAATATGCTGATGTGGAACACAACAATACATATTTAGTAGTCTCCTGAAAGCATACACACATTCACACACTTGATAGGTATCTGTTGGGTTCCTTAAAAATACTAAAATTTATTGGGTTCTAATAAGATATCTTTCTTCTAAAATGAAAGAACGTGCATATGATAATACGATAATAAACAATGTGTTAGGATTTCCTCTTCAATTCCATTCTTGTTCTATCCCATCAGCAATCGAATATTCATTCCGCGTTTCCAGCCGTGACAGTAATGGTAAAATTATTCGATCCACATCACATTCCGTGCTTGTCAACCGACCGTTCGTGTCAACACCTTCTTCTTGAACACATAAGCTACTCTAAGCGCTTCCTACTTATCAGCTGTCCATTATCCATCAAAAGAGTGATTCACAACTCGCACAACCATAAGCAATTAAGTATGACGAAGCCACAGCCCGAATTATCAAGAGCACAAATCTGAAGAACCACGTGTCGGTTTGCGCTGAAAAGTTGATCGATTGGTTACCCGCTAGTGGTGACCAATCGATCAACTTTTCAGAGCAAACCGTCCAATGGTTCTTCAGATTTGTGCTTTTGACAATTTTGGCTGTGGCTTCGTCATATATTCACCTTAAGTTGCGTGGAAATTGGTAAACAAACACAACACATGGAAGGTAGGTAGGCTGGTGCGCAATAACGGTCTTCTTTAGGGCGACGGACGATTGCCAATTCTACGAACCACCTTCTATTCTCCACACTTCAAACACCGAAAAGGCTCGCAATCGCCACTACTAACCTGCAAGGGTAGGTAGGTAATGATCGTCACTATTTCAGCAGGTCCCGCGTACGTTTCAAAGCTAGTTTGGCTGTTTTTCTTCTTCCGCACACCACCGCTCGCGATCGCCGTCCGGATTTAACTGTCTAGGCTGCAAAAGTGCGTCGGTTTTGATCTGACCGCTCATCGGCTCAGCGCTAGGGGTTAGATCGCGTGTGCCCCTCACTTCCAAGACCATGGGCGACCCGAAGTGCACCCATACTGATGCATATGGGCGCCTTGCACCAAGCCGGCCGAAAGTTATAGTGTTTGGCGATCATATACAATATCTAGCTCTAGCTGGGGAGATACGAGGTACCTCGTAGATCGCGAGTTGGAGTCAATCAACCCAGTAGCTCCCAAACTTATTCGCAGCGATGCACTACAAACGTAACAAATAACAATCTCTACAACGTCTAGGAGCTTCAACGATAGTGATCGCATCGTCATGAATCGTAGATCAGTAAAGGATGCATTGGCTCCTCTGTGGTCGAGTGGATCATTTCCAGGATGGGGTGAAAATGGATAACGTGTCACTCACTTTGAATGAAACCGTTAAATCTAACACAAGTGAAAACTGAATAATGAAAAATAAAGTGGTTTGCGATTATTTTTCTAAGTTGTGTTGGTGAAATTAGTGGGATGGAATTCATGAATACCGTACTAGATATCTTCAACGTGGACACAACTGAGTAGCATGAAACGAGCTCACCAATATTCATGTGCATCCATCCATTGCCTCATCGGTGACCGGAAACATTTAAGGAGGCATTGGAAACCTCTGAGTCTAGAACAGGGGTTCCCAACCTTTATGAGGTGGCGACCCCCTTTAGGAATTATCAAAACATCTGCGGCCCAATGAAAATTTTTAGAATAAAATATGAATTAAATGAACGAAACCGAATTTTTTGGGTACAGTGACGTAGTCACGTATTCGACACTTACATTTTATAAACAATGCCGGGACCCGTGGCGTAGTGGTCCACACGTTCGTTTCATAAGCGGATGGTCATGGGTTCGATCCCAGCCCCGGTACTTTGTCAGTTGCTCTTCCCCCCGAGAGCGGCTGGCACCTGACCCTCTTCTGAGCTCTCATAGCTCTAATGGACCCGGATAATTGGATATCGGCGAAATGGCAACTTATAATGGACCCTCAATCGGACTTGTAAGAGGAACAGCAGCCACACATCAACATCCTCGTGCTCATCATTCTATCATGGACAGGGTAGGAAAGTGACAGCAGCACATAGGCTGCCAGTTAGATAGATGTAGGAGAATTAGAATAGAGTACATTTAGGCGCTGCACATAAATGTTAATGCAGCTGCCAATTGGAATCGCTCACGTAGTGCCCTAGTGGACAAAAGAGCTGTAAATTAGGTTAAGTGGTTAAGAATAAAAAAAAAATTTATAAACAATGATGTCATGTACATCCAATTTGAGTCGTAGCTGATAAATAGCAGCGCAGCCGAATGTTTTTTCTTCTGAAGGCGTTTGATACTGAAAATTTGTTCCTCAAATTGTGGCTTTTGGAAGTGACGGTATACAAAATTAAAAATTGTTATAATTTGCACAAAAAAGAATGAAAATTTAACATTTTTTTGGTAACATCGCGGCCTTCCTAGACTGGCTTCACGCCCCCCCCCTGGGGGCCGCGGACCACCGGTTGGGAACCCGTGGTCTAGAAGATCATCGAATTCGTTTCGACTGCAAATACAGCGAAAACTAGTTTCGTTTCTAGCTGCTGCGCTGGGAAGCGAAGTCGTCTTTGTCTCGGATGGTGATTATCGAGAAGCCGCTCCAACACTGGACTGGTGTTGGTTGACGACCGACGCCGAAGCCCCAATATGAATGAGATTACATTATTTATGATAAGTATGAACGCACGCACGCATGCAAGCTCTTCCCGAATCGGTCGATTTATACCAAGCAGTCTAGGCTATCTTCATATCTACATGCTTGTATGTAGGTAGGTAGAGAGAACTATTAAATTTTTCTCAAAGGAGATTTTTTTTTCGTGTTAAATTGATCGCCGATAATGACTTCGCTCAAGGTTAGCAGGTTTAGTCCGGTGCGCACAGTTCGCCGCAAGATGAAACGGAAAGTTGATGAACAGTAATAGGGTAAAAGCTCCCTTAGTGGAGGTAGTACCAATAGTGGTGGTAGTGCCAATTTAGCACTATTTCAAACAAAAAGCTTGCAAATGACATTTTTAATAGATGCATCATAACTAATTAATAACATTAATTCAGTTTTGTGTTCAGGATTTGCCGAAAAACCTATTTTAAACAATTATTTTCCTTAAATTTTTAGCTCCTTTGCACCTATAGTTGTGGTAGTGTTCCTATAGTGGTGGGTCCCATAAGAATTCAATGGGATGCGCCACTATAGGAACCAATGTTAAATTTTACC